>NW_007251376.1:287090-344309 GCF_000164805.1 Carlito syrichta | reverse complement strand
GTAATTCCGACTACTCGGAAGACTGAGGTGGAAGGATCGCCGGAGCCCAGCAGGTCGAGGCTGCGGTGGCCGGGAGCGGCCACTGCACTCCAGTCTGGGCGACAGAGTGAGACTCCAACTCAAAATAAATAAATAAATAAATAAGCTTGGGGTTTTGGTGGTCTTCTCTTTCCATCTCCCTTAGATAATGGTTAGACTCTCAACTTATGATCTTTCTGTTTTCTTGATGTATACACATAAAGATACAAATTCCCCTCTTAGAACTGATTTCATGGCAACCCAGAGATTTTGGCAAGATGTTACTTCACTTTAATTTGCTTCCAGGAATCTTTTAATTTATGCATTGATTTCAGTGTTATCCAGTAGTTAACCAGCATCATTCTGTTTAGTGTCCCTGTCTTTGTGGGCTTTTGGGAAATGTTGTTGGTATTGGTATTTATTTTTATTCCACTGTGGTCTGAGAAGGTGCATGGCAATATTTCAGTGTTATGTAATTTGGATTATGCTTGATTTATGGAGAAGGATGTGATCAATCTTGTAGTACGTTCCATGTGGTGATGAGTAGAATGTATATTCTGGGGTTGATGGGTGGAATAATCTGTAGGTATCTATTATGTCCACTTGGTCAAGTGTCAAGTTTAGGTTCTGGATTTCCTTGCTGGTTTTTTGCCTCAATGATCTATCTAGGGCTGTCTGTGCGGTATTCATGTCCCCTGCTATAATAGTGTTAGAGTCAATATCTTTTTTAGTTTACTTAGTAGTTGCTTTATAAATGCTGGTGCTCCTGTGTTGAGTGCATATATTTTAGGGTGACATTTCTTGTTGAAGGATTGAACCTTTTATCATTATGTAGTGTCCTTTTGCACCTTTTTAAAATTTTTGATAGCTTAAAGGTTGTTTTGTCTGATATTAAGATCACAACTCCAGCCTTTTGTGATCCATTTGCCTGGAAAATTATTTTACATCCCTTAACTTTGAGTCTTCATACATCCCTTGAATTGAGATGAGTTTCCTGGATGCAGGAAATAATTGGGTCATGGTTTCTTATCCTATTTGCCATTCTGTGTCTTTTCAGTGGTGCATTTACTTCATTCACATTCTGGCTGATTACTGAAATGTGACTGTTCATCCACATCATGAGGTTCTTATGGTTTTTTCTTTTGGCTTTGGGGTTGATGTATGTGTGTGTTTTCAAGTTTCTTGTTGTGGTGTATTCTGTTGATTTTGTGCTCTGCTGTTCACTTGGGAAGTGTGTAAACATTCTTTTTTTCCTTTCTTCTGTGCTTAATACCTTTTGAACTATCTCCTGTATAGTTGGTCTGGAAGCTGCATAATCTCTTAGGGATTGGATGTCTGGGAAGTATTTTAATTCTCCATCACTGATAAAGCTGAGCTTAGTTGGGTAGGAAATTCTTGGTTGAAAGTGTTTATCTTTGAGGACTTTGAACATAGGACTCCAGTCCCTTCTTGCTTGTAGTGTTTCTACTGGTAGGTCTGCTGTTATTCTAATTGTTTTTCCCCAGTAGGTAGTCTGACCTTTCTCTCTTGCTACCTTCAGGATTTTTTCTTTTGTGCCTAATTTGTGTAGGTGAATTGCTATGTGTCTATGGGTTGGCCTTCTCATTTGACGTCCTGCAAAGGTTCTCTGTACCTCTTGTGTTTGGCTGGTCACATCTCTGGTGAGATGGGGAGAGCTTTCTTGGACTACCCACTGGAATACTTGCTCCAAGTTGTTCTCCATATCTCTTTCTTCTTCTGGGATACCAATCAGGCGTAGGTTCTGCCTCTTGATATAATAGCACATCTCTTGTAGGCTTTGTTCGTTCCTTCTGAGTCTCCTTTCTATGTTTTTTACAGATTGGGTTAATTCTTTGTTCTGGTCTTCAAGTTCTGAGATTCTGTTTTTAGCTAATTAGTTCTGCATGCCATGCTTGTCATCTATTTATTTCCTTGATGAACTTATTATTGCCAAAATTTCTGTTACAAGTTCTTTCAGTGTTGCATCTTGTCTTTCTTGAGTCTTATTCACTCTTTCCATCCATTTCCTAATCTCTGTCATTTTATGGGATCAGTAGTTGGTGACTTCCATTGTTTGGGCACCAAGGTCTGATTTTTCAGTTTTGTCTTTGGTACACTTGAAATTGCCTGACGTCTTTCTTTGGTTTTTCCTCATTGGTGACAGATCTCTTGCTTTTCTCTTTAGTTTTGTTATTCAGTGTCAGTAGGAGAGGCTTTTCCTTCTGATGTTTGCTCAGTTCTCGATTCTTCCCTGATTCAGGCTCTGGATTTGCTCTATTTTGAAACAGGATGGTGGAAGGGAAGTTTTGCTCTTTCTTATAGTTTTTGAAATTTGAGTAAAGTAGGGGATAGGGTGCTAGGATTCAGAAACTACTTGAAAATTACAATGTTCACTTATTGTGGTATGTGTTCCCTGAGATCTATTCCCCACCATCACTCTAAATGATGAGGGAAAGCAGAAACCAATGCAAAAAACACTTGAACACACACACATATACATACACACACACTCCAAAACAGACTGGAATAACAACGAAGTGTAACAAACAACAAAAAACCCCCAAGAAAACTATACACACACACGCCTAGTATACTGTGAATAGAAAAGAAAAACAAAGACTGGAGGAAAATAAAATGAAATTCAGGTCGAATCCTCACACATATATTGACCCACACCTTAAGCTAAAAAAAAGAAAATAAAAAAACCATAAGAACAAAAGAGCAAAAACAAACCAACAACAATCAGATTTGAAAGATAAAGACTCAGTCATTCACACACACACATAAACAGAAAACAATAAATAAAAGAAGAAACAGAAAAAGAAAATAGGGGAGGATGCAAATCAAACCCTCACATACACATTCATGAACAAAGGAAAAATATTTTTAAAATAGATGAACAGGCCAAAAATTTTTTTTTAATTAAAAAGGTAAAAAATTAAAAAAAACCTTGCCCTCTTGTGGCAGGCTCTGCATCTATTCCTCTAATCTGGTTTCTCCTGCAAAGCCACTTCTTTCACTCTCTCCTCAGTGTCTGGAGCAGAGAAGGAGGAGGGGCAGTAGAGGTGGGTGTGGCTCCAGTCCACACCTCCCATTCTCCTATGGCCAGGGCAATCTCCTCCAATGGGAAGGTGCGGGGCTGTCTCTTCCCCAGGCATATACTCACGGGGGGGTGCCCCAGACAGGCCTATCCTGGAATGGAGTTCTCCAATTATGAATGACATCTAGGCTCCACCTGGGTTTGTCCTTCTCAGTCGTGGCCCAGCTGTGTGGGTCTGATGTTCAGAGGATTGCTGGGGAGGAAGGGATTTGGGTCAGTCCCAGACTCACCACTGATCTCTTTGGAGTGTTCCTCATCCTTTTCTGGTGACACTTTCTCACACGGCTGGATCAGTGTAGGGGGTGGGGTGCCTGAGACTCAGCACTCATCAGGTCCTTCCAAAGTTCGTGCTTTCAGGATATTCCCTCGGGGTCATGATCAATCCGAGTAGTTCATCCACCAGCACAGAAATCGGGTCTGTTTCTCCATGGTGAGCAAGTCATAGCACTTTCCTGCCCTGCCTTCAAGATGGTGGTGGAGTACCTCTCCTGTCCTCTTCCATGGGTCTTTGCCTTTGGACTCCCTCCACAGCCCCTGCTGCCAGTGCCCTGCCAGGTGCTGAAATGATGTAGCAAAGCCTGGAGCCAGAAGAATCTTCAGCAGTAGTGAGGCAAAGCCTGGGGTGGTAGTCTCTTCCCATCACTTATTCACAGGAAAACTTTCGCCCATTAAAAAAAATGGTGCTCTGCTTCTGTGACCTGAGAAGAGCCAGGGACCAAGCAGAGAAGCTGCAGCACCAGATCTTGCACCAGGGCCCTGGCCACTTGCTCATGTGTCCCCACTTAGTCAGTCTCTCTCAGCATTTTCTTCCCAGGAAGGGTTTTGTTGATTTAAAAAAAAAAAGTGGCACTCAGCTTCTGCATCCCAGAAATTGCCCTCCCAGTCAGCCAGTCACACACACACCAGCATGTACACGACATTTTTCATATATTCACTCATTCACACCAGGACTCATATAGTCCGACTGGCTCAGCTGCCATCTTCTTGACCCGTCAAAATTTCATTCTTGCTAATTTAATTCTGACTGAACTGAGCCACAGTGTAAATTGGTGGTCAGCAAACTACAGCCTGTGAGCCAAATTTGGAACCACCTTGTGTGTTTTTGTAAAGAAAATTGTATTGAGCACAAGTGTGCTCAGATATTGACATTGTTTATGGCTACTTTCATGCTATAATGGCAGAGTTGAGTACTTGGGACAGAATGGATGGCTTGCACAGCCTATCTGGTCCTTCACAAAAAAAAGTTTCCCAAACCCAGGCCTAAATGGACAAGACAATATCTTTTTATTTTTAATTTTATTTTACCTTAGAGATAGGGTTTTGCTCTGTTGCCTTGGCTGGAGTGCAGTTGTGCAATCATAGCCTATTGCAGCCTTGAACTCACGGGCTCAAGCAATTCTTAAACTTCAATCTCTAAAGTAACTAGGATACAGCTATATGCCACCACATTCCACTTATTATATATATATTTTTTTTTGGAGAGATGGGATCTCACTGTGATGCCTAGGCTGGTCTTCAAGAAAATGTCTTTTTAATACTTGTAATTCATATGTGTTGTGTAAAAGGAGGCATTATTTCAAGAATAGCTTTTGTTACACGTTTGATCAGTTGGAGATGGAGTTCTTTGATGTGGCTGGGGCTTGTTATGTTGTGGAGTCCTGTCATCCAACCAGCATATTTATATTTATGGAACACATACTAAGTCAGCTTTATCTTCAGCACTAGAAATAAAATGATTAATTAAAAAAAAATTTTTACATACTTATATGAGAATAAATTTCATGCATGTGTGCAGTATTTGCACAAATGTGCACTAGTTTGTCTGAGCATGGAGAAGGATATTCAAAGATACATACCAGTTGGTTAACATTGGATATGCTGGAGCAACTATAGTGGTTCATAATAATGGGAAAGTTTTGAGCAGAATAATAGAGAAGCATCATTACTTATCAGTATTTATTTTTCTGTTATTTCTCTAGCAACAATTACCATTTATTCCTGTTAAAATAAACTTACATAAGGATATATTTTTAAATGATTAAAATGTCAGATTATCAATTTTTGATCTTACAGAAAGTATTCAGTCTCTTCCATCTCAACTGTACTGTCATACAACAAAATCACTAAATAAAAATAACAATGGCAGTCTGCATTTATTCATCACTTAAAAAGGCTCAGATATTGCTACATGAAGTTACATGGCTTGTCTGATTTTATGTTCCCCACAATATGTAATGGAAACTATAGCTATGATAGAGTTGTCAAAAAGATAATACTTATATACATCATGTAAACTGATAATCGGAATATAAGGACAGAACACCCAGCATCATGAAAATGCTTACAGCATAACATTACATGGTACCATTATATGCTTCTATAGGGCCTACATATGCACTAGATAGGAGGAAAATATGAGGAATTATTCTCCTGTTGCCTTTATCTTTATTTACCAAATTCCCTCTATCCTCCCACAATGAATCAACTGAACTAGTGAGTTTAGATTTTATGAATAGGCATTATAGTATATGCTAAGCAGGTTACTTAAAAAACGAACAGTTTAGATATAAAACCCAGGCACATAGGAAGGGGTTTCCTGTGCAAAAAAGATGATTCAGTACCAAAAGCAAATCTGCTGATTTGTTCTATATGGAAAAATGTACCACATACTGAATATAATTATACAAATGTGAGTTGTGTTCAACACTGCAAGGCTGAAAACACATAGATGATGTTATAATTATTTACTCACAAAATGCTAGAAAATCATTACAAAAATAAACTACAAGGTAGTTCAGAAAAGTGGGTAGACAAAAGATATATCAAAATATTTTTTAGATTCCCTATATACTGGTAATTACTTTGGAAAAGTCAATAGGGAAGCCAACATTAAAAAAAGCTAAAATGCTCAGAAATCTAGAAAGAAAAATAAAGGTCAAGTGTACAGAGATAGGGAATACTACAATGGTGAGCAGTAGTGAAGGAAAGAGGGAGGAGGTGGGGACATATGGGTCAAAGGATACAAACCAGCAGGTATGTAGAATGTAAAAGTCTTGAGATCTAACGAACATGAGGACTACAATTAGTAAAACTGTATTCGATTAGGAATTTTTGTTAACTAAGTAGATTTTAGCTGCTCTTGTCTAAAAAGGTAACTATGTGAGATGAATAATATGTCTGCTACATTATAGTAGTTATTTTACTATCTATATGTATGCCATAGCATCCTGTGGTAAACTGCAATATACACAATAAAATTTACTTCAAAAAAGAAATGTATGTATCATGAGTTCTTAAAAACCTATGTAAATTTAGGTGAAAAATAGTCATTTTCCTAAAATAATAAATCTAGGAGAAAGTGGGTTGATTTTTGAATACTTAATTTTAATGTATACATTAAAATTTCTATGTGGCTTTACTGGAAATTTAAAAAAAGGTATTTTACAAAATAACATTGGCAGGAATATGGATAGAGTTAATCAAGACAAACAGCTGCAAAACCAATAAGAAAAAATATCTTTTTTTTTTGTTTGTTTGCTTTTTTTTGTTTTTTTTTTTGAGTTGAAGTCTCACTCAGTTGCCCAGACTGGAGTTCAGTGGCCGCTCCCAGCCACTGCAGCCTCGACCTGCTGGGCTCTGGCGATCCTTCCCGCCTCAGCCTTCCAAGTAGCCGGAATTACAAGCATGCGCTACCATGCCTGGCTGATTTTTTGATTTATTGTAGAGATGAACCTGGCTCCCCACATCTTTAAAATAAAAAATAAGGGGGAAAAAATGCAGTTCACAGAAGAAAAAAAAACATTACTGTTATATCAAAGACACACATAAGCATTTCTATGGAGTAGAAGGGAAACTAAGCGGACTTACAGAAAGAATGTTTCTAGTGAAAATTAAGCCTCAAAAGCGAGGTTTACCTTTCTGGGTTTACTTCTTCCAGATCTTGTTTCCACGATATATCTCCGCCTTGTTAGACTTTTCTATGCTTGTTTAGTTTAGTTTAGTTTTGGTTTTATTTGACAACAATATTTGGTCTCATTAGGAATGAGAGTCTGGGGAAGACAGCAAGATAGTGATGGAATTGGTGGGAGTGTGAGAATCTCTGCAAGGGCGATTGCCCATAAAGACAGTCTGCAGAAGTGGGTGTCTGCAGGTGGGTGAGTGAAAGTCTGTCTGAGGGGAGACTCAGGACTAAGCATTCGGGGATCCCCTCCAAATGCTATAACCCACTGCTACCCTGAGATCAGAGCCCCCAGAGCACAGGATCATCTGCCATTCTCGGAGTTCTCTTGGGAGGAGGCAGCAGAGATCAGCTGCTCCTTAAAACCTGGCACCTGGCCCACACCATCACCTGTGGGAGTGGGCGGGCACTGGCATTGGGAACAATGAAGAAGGCATGGGAGGAAATCTGGAGCTGAGTCCCACTGCCCAGAAAGAGATACTAAATAATACTGTTTTCTCTGGCCTGGGACCAGGCAGAGACCTATGTTGGCCTTCCCAGCTCTGTTCGGCCTCCAACCTAAGACCCAGAGGCAATCTCCACAACCCTCTGGGATAGACCACTGCCAACCCAGAAAGGAAACTTCAGGAGTAGACATGGAGAGGGGGAGAGAGAGAGAGAGAGAGAGACCCACCCCCACGCTGGATCAAGCACAGACACATCTGATCTGAGTAGTGTGGACTTGGCAGCAGCAGTATGGGCAGAGGACAAGTTGGGTGAGTCTGGATCTGATTCACTCCTCCCACAGCAGTCTGTGGAGCATCTGACCCATGCTAAGCGCAACCCAATCAGCCTGCATTGAGAGGAGAGGGGAGGGGCAAGAGACTGGAGTCTGCTACTTACTATGGTGGCAGGACTTGGGAAAGGAACCTAAAGTTCCAGAAACAGAAACAGAGGGAGATCTTTTTTCTTTCTTTCTGTTTTCGCTTCTGTTTTTTTACTTGTATTCTTTTTGTTGTTTAGTTTTTCTGTTGGCATAGGGGTGTTTTTCAGGGGGAGTACATCATCAGGTTTTTTTAAAGTATATATGTTTGTTTGTATGTTTGGGGGTTTTTTGTTCCTTTATTTGTTAGTTGGTGTGCCTATTTTCCTTCTTTTTCCTTCTCCTCATCTTCTTTTTTGTCTCCCTTCTTCCTTTTTCTTATCTCATTTTGCTTTCAGGGGGCATACATACACCCCCACGACATGGACAGATTGTAAGGTAGTGCAAAGTGGGTTCCAGGGGCCCACACACCTGTAAGTAGATACTGTGATCTGCAGACAGCTTCTAAACCACGGATCCCCTAGTCACACCTTAATCAAATCTGAAAATTGCAACAACACCCCTCCCCATTCACAGTCTGCCTTCAAAATTGAGCAAATCCAGAGGATGTATATAAGGAAGAGTAAGGGATTGAGCAAACAGTAGTGAAAGCTATCCCTCCTATTACTAAGCAACAAAATTAAAGAAAGGGAGAAAGGGGAGGAAAACCATCACAAATGACAACGAACCAAAGGAAAACCACAGGCCCCACCCAGACTCCTGTGAAGACAGCATCTGAGAATACAGACTCCGGAACTCAAACAACGAAAAGTCCCAAGTGACTGGTCTCAAACCACAAACCCAGATATCAAGATATTAATAGAGAGAATAAATAGAAATGAGTAGAGATAAGAGGTAAGAATGAAGGAGTTGATAACTGAGATGGCAATAAGGAATACAGTAAACAAAATAACAAACTAACAAGCATGGAAAGCAGAATTAACCAGGCAGAGGAAAGAATCTCAGAACTTGAGGACAAAAATTTGGAACTACCCTAAACTTAAAAACATATAAAAGAAAATTACAAAGACAGAAAAAAGCCTCCAAGATGTACAATTATATTAAGCAGCCTAACCTATGCTTAATTGGCATTCCTGTAGCAAACAGAGAAAGAGAACACCCTGAAACAAAAATTCCATGTAATTATACAAGTAAACTTTCCACATCTCATCAGAGACATGACTTTTCAAATGCAAGAGATTCAAAGAACCCCTGAAAGATATCAGATGAGAATACCAACTCTTAGACACATAGTAATTCGCTTACGGAAAGTAGGTATAAAAGAAAAAATATCCTAAAGGCAACAAGAGAGAAAGGTCAGACTACCTACCAGGGAAGATCAATTAGAATAGCAGGAGGCTTATTTACAGAATCACTACATGCTAGAAGAGACTGGAGCAAAATCTTCAAAGTTCTCAAAGATAAACAATTCCAACCAAAAATTTCCTGCTCAGCTGAGCTAAGTTTTATCAGCACTGAGATTTCAAATCCTTCCCAGACGTTCAGTCCCTAAGACTTTATGCCGCCTCCAGATCAGCTCTACAAGAAATAATAAAGTATTAAACACAGAAGAAGGAATATAAAGAATTATCATGCTCTTCTCAAGAATGCAGGAAGAAGATTGAAAACACACATATATCAACCCAAAAATCAAAAGAAGACCAACAAACATATAAACAAATAAACAACCTCTATAACAGCCTCATATCAGAGATAAACTCTTGTATCTCAATAATTAGCCTGAATCTGAATGGACTAAATACATCACTGAAAAGACATGGAATGGCAAACTGGATTTTAAAAATGATGCAACAATATGCTGTCTCCAGGAGTCTCACCTCAACAGAATGGACAATCACAGACTCAAAGAAAGACGATAGAAAACAAATTTTAAGGTGAACAAAACACAAAAGAAAGTGGGACTTATGCTCTTAATATCAAACAAAATATCCTTCAAGCTATCAAAATTTTAAAAAGATTTGGAAGGTAACTACATAATGATAAATGTTCAATCCATCAACAAGAAATATCCATCTTAAACATAAATGCATCCAACATAGGAACACCAACTTTTATAAAGTAGCTTCTAGGTAAACTAAGAAAGATATTGACTCTAACACTCTCATAGCTGGGAACTTAATACTCCACTAACAAACCTAGATAGATCATTGAGGCAAAAAATCAACAAGGAGATCTAGTACCTCAACTTGATGCTAAACCAAATGGACTTAACTGATATCTACAGAATGCTCCACCCAACACCACGGAATATACATTCTACACATCACCACATGGAACAGACTCCAAGATTGACCACATCCTTGGCCATAAATCAAGCATAAATACATTTTATAAGATCGAAATACTACCATGCACCTCAGACCACAATGGAATAAAAATAAATATCAACACCAACAAAGTTCCCCCAAAGCCCACAAAGAGATGGACACTAAAAAAACATGATGATGAACAACTCCTGGGTCAATATGGAAATCAAAGCAGAAATTAAAAGATTTCTGGCTGGGCTCGGTGGCTCAGCCTGTAATCCCGTGCTTTGGGAGGCCAAGGAGACTGAATTGCCTGAGCCCACTGGTTCGAGACCTGCCTGGGCAACTTGGCGAGACCTCATCTCTACAATAAAAATTTTAAAAAATTAGCCGGGCGTGGTAGCGTGCGCCTGTAGTTCCAGCTACTTGGAAGGCTGAGGCGGAAGGATCGTCGGAGCCCAGCAGGTCGAGGCTGCGGTGGCCGGGAGCAGCCACTGCACTCCAGTCTGGGTGACTGAGAGACTCCAACTCAAAAAAAAAAAAGAGATTTCTGTAAACAAATGAAAATAAAGATACGTCTTACCAAAACCTCCGGGATGCCATAAAACTAGTACTGAGAGAGGAATTCATTTCTTTATGAACACACACCAAGAAAATGGAAAGATCACCAGTTAACAGCCTAACAAATCACCTTAGGGAGTTGGAAAGACAAGCTCACCAAAACCCTAACTTCAGCAGAAGAATTCAGATGGCCAAAGTAAAAGTCCAAATACAGGATATAGAAGAAAAAAGCATCAGAAAAAAATTCAGTGAAACAAAAAGCTGGTTCTTTGAAAGGATAAGCAAGATTTACAGAGTCCTGGTAAGACTGACCAAGAAAAAGCCAAAATAAATAAATAAAAAATGCCAAAGATCAAATCATAATGAACACTGAAAAAATTTTAAGAAATTATCAGCACACTTGTATGGAAACAAACCTAAATGAAATGGAGAACTTTCTGATATCACACAACCTCCCAAGGTTGAAACAAGAAGAAATTGAGACATTAAATAGACCAATAACAACCGAGAAAATTGATTCCATCATAATAAAACTACCTAAAAGAAAGAAAAATACCTGGACCAGATGGCTTTCAAGCAGAGGTCTACAAAACATACAAGTGGGAATTTTTACCAATCCTTCTGAAAGTATTCCAGGCAATTAAGAAAAATAAAACTCTCCCCAAATCATTTTATGAAGCTAATATCACATTGATACCCAAACTGAGTAAATAGCCAACAAAGAAAGACAACTACAGGTCAATATTCCTGATGAACATAGGTGCAAAAATACTCAACAAGATTCTAGCAAATTGGATCCAATGACACATCTCAAAAAGCATCCACGATGACCAAGTGGGCTTCATTCCCACGATGCAGGGTTGTTTCAATATCCGCGAGACCATAAATGTAAGTAAATACATCAACAGATGCAAAAATAGGAATCACATGATTATATCATTAGATGGAGGAACAGCTTTTGATAAAATCCAACATTCCTTCTTGATAGAAAAAAACAAAACCTTAAACACTTAGGCATAGAGGGACCATAGCTCAAAATAGTAAAAGCAATCTACCATAAAATCACAGACAACATATTGCTAAACAGATAGAGATTAAAAATATTTCCCCTAAAAAATGGAATGAGACAAGGTTGCCCACTCTCACCTCTCCTGTTCAACCTAGTATTAGAAGTCCTAGCTAGAGCAATCAGACAAGAGATAGAAATCAGGGGTATCCAAATAAGAAAAGAGGAAGTCAATATATTCCTCTTTGCTGATGATATAATTCTATACCTTGAAAACTCAAGAGAACTGATCAGAAACCTTGCACTAAAAAGGACTCTGGCAAAGTCTCGGGGTACAAAATCAATGTGTAAAGACAACTGTATTCTTATACATCAACAAAAAACACGCAGAGAACCAAACATAAAACACAATCCCATTCACAATATCAATTAAAAAAATGAAAATACCCTGTCATCTTCCTAACCAGAGAAGTGAAAACCTTTACAATGAAAACTACAAAACACTGCTCAAAGAAATCAAAGATGACACAAACAAGTGAAAAAATATTCCATGCTCATGGACTGGAAGAATTAACGTTGTTAAGATGTCCATCCTACTCAAGGCAATCTACAGATATAATGCAATACCCATTGAATTATCAACACCATTCTTCTCAGACCTGGAAATGACAATTCAGGAATTCATATAGAAACATAAACGACCACGGATAGCCAAAATGATATTCAGTAAAAGAAACAAAACAGGTGGTATCACACTCCCCGTCTTTAAAGTTTATGCTAAAGTTACAATAACCAAAACAGGCTGGTATTGGTACAAAAGCAGGCGTACAGACCAATGGAACAAGAGATTCTAGAAGCAAAATCCCAGTTTCTCAACCAACTCATCTTTGACAAACCCTGCACCAAAAACCACTGTGGAGAAGAGAACTTATTCAGCAAATGATGCTGGGAAAACTGGCTGACCACATGCAGAAGATTGAAACAAGACCCCTGCCTGCCACCATACACAAAAATCAACTCTAAATGGATCCAAGATCTAAACATAAAACCTCAAACTATAAGAGCCTTAGGAAATGCAGGAGACACCCTTATGGAAATTGGAACCAGCAACCAATTCCTGATCAAAACCCCAAATGCTCATGACATAAAGGATAAAATACACAAGTAGGACCTCATCAAACTGAAAAACTTCTGGAAAGCAAAATAAACCATCAAGAATGCTGGGAGACAACTCACAGACTGGGAAAAATATTTGCCAACTGTATATCTGACAAAGGTGTAACATTACCGGGCTTGGTGGCTCAGCCTGTAATCCCGCGCCTTTAGGAGGCTGAGGTGAGTGGATTGCCTGAGCCCGCGGGTTCGAAACCCGCCTGGGCAACTTGGCAAGACTTCATCTCTACAATAAATCAAAAAATCAGCCGGGCGTGGTAGCACATGCCTGTAATTCCGGCTACTCAGAAGGCTGAGGTGGAAGGATCACCGGGGCCTAGCAGGTTGAGTCTGTGGTGGCCAGAAGCGGCCACTGCACTCCAGTCTGGGCAACAGAGTGACTCCAGCTCAAAAAAAAAAAAAAAAAGGTGTAACATCTAGAATCTACAAGGAACTCAAACACGCTGAAAAGAAAAAAACAGTCACATTAAAAAGTGAGAAAAAGATACAAATAAACACTACTCAAAAGAAGGACATACAAGCAGCCAACAGATACGTGAAGAACATGCTCAGTCTCACTAACCATTAATGAAATGCAAATTAAACCCTCACTGACATACCACCTAACTCCAGTCAGGATGGCCATCATCAATAACTCAAAAAACAACATATGGCTGGGCTCGGTGGCTCAGCCTGTAATCCTGAGCCTTTGGGAGGCTTTGGTGAGTGGATTGCCTGAGCCCGCGGGTTCGAGACCCACCTGGGCAACTTGGCAAGACCTCATCAAAAAAAGAGGAATCAAGTGAGAATTTTAGAACTGAGAATACAAAATTAATAGATGGTTATAACAACAGAACACACATAGTAGAAAGAGAAATTAATGAACTATAAGAAACTATCCACACAGAAACATGCAGACAATTCACAAAAGAGGATTAGTAGATGGCAAATAAACGCATGAAATATGTTTAACATCATTAGCCATGAGTGGAATGTAAATTAAGACCAAAATGCGATAGTACTGCACACTAATAGAACAGCTAAATTCAAAACAAGTGATGATACCAAATGCTAGCAAGGATGCAGAAAAACTGAATTTCCCATGCATTGCTGATGGGAATATAAAATGATACAGTCACCACTCTGGAAAATATTTTGACAGTTAATTTAAAAACTATAACTTACTATACAACTCTTCAATATGACTCCTGAACATTTATCTCGGAGAAAATAAAACTTAATGCCTGTAAAACATGTATATATGAATGTTCACAGCAGCCCTATCTGTAATAATTAAATACTAGAAGTAACACAATTTGTGTCCTTCAATGGGTATGGTTAAACAAACTGTGGTAACATCCATACAATGGAATGCTACTCAGCATTAAAAAGGAAAGGACTATCGAATATAAACAACCAGTTAGGCGGCACTTAGGCTAGTATGCTGAGTGAAAATACAAAACCATAAAATACTGCATATATTTATTAGTCCATTTATATAACATTCTCTAAATGACAAAAGTGTAGATAGAGTTGGAAAAGACTTTTTCAGGGTTTAGGGATGTTTGACTATGACAGAGTCCTTTTGTGATAATATTATGGCAGTGGTTATACAAATCCACACAAGTCATAGGACTTACACACGTGCACGCGCATATAACTAGTAAAATCAGAATAAAGTCTGTAGTCTAAAAAAAGTATTTCACAAATGTGAATTTCCTGTTTTTAATGATGTGCCATGGTCATGTAGGATGTTATCAAGGGGTAGTTAAATGAAGGATACATGGGAATTTCTGCAAATTCTTGTGAGTCTAAAATTATTTTCAAAATATAAAGTTCAAAATTTTAAAATGGGGGTTTGGGCCCCTCTCCTTCCTTGGGGAGATGAATCTCCTCTCTCTGTCTCTAATTTACTTTCTGAATAAACTATATTTTCCAACCTAAAAAATTAAAAATTAAAAAATGATAAAAGTGGTTAGAATAACTGATCACTATTAATAACTAACTAATACTTGTAAAGCATTGTGTTTGTATTAATAAATGAATTAGCTAGCATGATGCTCATGACAATATTAGAATATATTATCTATTCTACATCACAGGTTGTTTTAAGTGTCAATGGAAAAGTTGTTTTGGAAGATTAAAAGCAACATCAATTTTTAAACCATTATGTCATCAAAAATTATTTTAAATTTTTGAACATATTCTCAATACACACTTATATATACACATATACAAACTAAAACACAATCTATAGAGACACTCTTAACATATGCAAGGAAATCTTTTATTCCTTTGAATATTTTTCCTCTAAAAAAATCAGATGTCACTTCCAATAATGTCACAACTCACATATAGTTCACAACCTACATTTTGAAAAACATTTATATAGAAAAATGCTCATCCTATGTGTAAATATAAAATGAATTCCAAAAAAAGGATACAGTATCATTCTGTATTTTCATCAACTTAAAAAAGTTAGACAGTGTTATCATACCTTTGCCAACTATGAGGTTTTAATTATGGTATCATTATGAAAGATGCTAAATTAGTAAAGACTGAGGAAAGAGTGCATTCAACCTAACTGTACTTTTTTGGGGCAACTTCGTGCCTATCTACTAGTATTTCAAAATAAAAAGTTAAAAAAGCTTTTAAAAAGTTCATAAATTGCTTTATTTTTATCTTAAAAATGTTGTTGAATGACAAATACAATGTAGTAAATATTAGTTTAAAAGGTAGGCTAATTTCTCATCATAAATATCTGTCCTATTTCACTGTCTAGACAGAGTATATATTATTGTTCATTAAAATCAGTATACATATAGGTCAGAAGTGAAAATAATCAACTTACTATCCACAAGATATAACTTTTCCTACCATTCAAATAATATGATAAATGATGTTCTTATATTACCAAAAACTGAAAAAACAATTAACCTTTACTTAATTCTTACCTCCTTGACAGGTAGCAGGACTCAAAATTTAATGTAAATTATTCCCATGGAACCCTCAAAAATTCCCACTGAAATTACTATTAATTTTATTATACCACATATTTGTTGTGAACATAAAATGAAGTGATATGAAAAAATACTTTTGTAAGCTACAAAGCAATATGAAAATAGAAACAACTCTATTATTTCAACATTTGGTAAGCTATCAAAAGGAATTTTCTTAATATACATTTTCTTTTTAGAATTAAATTCTCAACCTGCAAGATATATTTTGATAATTAATTTTAGCTCTATTAATTAACTATTATTAAAACAGAATATTATTATTCTTATAAAAAAGACATTTGTTTTAGAATGACTTTTATGGCAAACCCGATTAATCTGGTAAACAAACCACTCAAGATGAGTTCCCAAAATAGGAGTAAACATTCAAGATCTAAAAGGTACATGTCAATAAAGATATGAATGGTTAAACTGGCTAAGAAGATAGCCAAACACAATATAACTGTAGTAAGAGTAGTCTCTCCATGTCTAAGGAAACAGATCAGACAGAAAAAGTAATAAAAACAAAAACTGCCAGGCTCGGTGGCTCAGCCTGTAATCCCGCGCCTTTGGGAGGTTGAGGTGAGAGGATTGCCTGAGCCCGCGGGTTCGAGACCCACCTGGGCAACTTGGTGAGACCTCATCTCTATAATAAATCAAAAAATCAGCCAGGCATGGTAGCTCATGCCTGTAATTCCGGCTACTCGGAAGGCTGAGGCGGAAGGATCGCTGGAGCCCAGCAGGTTGAGGCTGCAGTGGCCGGGAGCGGCCACTGCACTCCTGTCTGGGTGACAGAGTGAGACTCCAACTCAAAACAAAAACAAAAACAAAAAACACAAAACAAAAACCATGAAAACACCAACAAAATGACCTAAATTCTTAGGAACAGACTACCATATTGTTTCTTTGTTTTGTTTTGTTTTGTTTGAGACAGGGTCTCAAGTTGTTGCCCAGGCCAGGGTGCACTGGTGATCCCAGTTCATCACAATCTCCAATTCCTGGGCTCAAGTGATCCATCTGCCTCAGTCTCCCAAGTAGCTGGTACTACAGGTGAGTGCCACCAGGCCTGGCTAATTTTTAAATATTTTTGTAGAGGGAAACTCTTCAATATGGTCCAGGCTGGTCTTCATTTTCTGTGCTCAAGCCATTCTGCCATGTTCGCTTCTCAAAGTGCTAGGATTACAGGCGAGAGCCACTATGACTGAACTATCATTATAACATTTAAGAAGATAAGAAAATGTTATTTAAATATATAAAAAAGTGGGCTTGATAAAAATGACCAACTGTATTTATCAAAAAAAAAAAAGGAAAAACTTCCTATTACAAAGATCTTGCACATTCTTTAATTAGTCATCCCAGAATAAAATGTCCATGTGATATTTTCAAAAATATAGGAAGCAGATGTTAGTTAATGTCTAAAAGTAAATGGGTAGAATATTTCATGGAATGAAACAGCAGGTCCTCAATTTTGTTAAAATGCTGCACTAATGAAAACCTTATGCTATTGGCTCAATTACTGACAAAGAGATCATTAAAACTGAATTGACAGGGGGAGAAGCAAGAGGGCAGCCTTAGAATTGCAGACCCTGGCATCTCTCTTCCTAGTAAGACAGAGTACGGACAGAGCCACCGATAGATGAAAACACCTTGAACACTTTTGAACAGGCGAAACACCTGGCATCCAATGAAGGTCTCTTTGAGCACACGGAGAATTACGTCCTAATGTAATTTAATGTAATTTTGGTAAATTTGAGAAGGTGAGGTAATGATAATCTCCAAAAATAAACTGCTGATATATAATATAAAAGCAGTGACTAAGTAGATAGGAAAAAGCATTTGAATTTCAAAATTCTCATTATGATAATGCCATAATAATAATTTAGAAACTCTCTCTGCTGCTGGCACAATCATCGACAGAAGGTCATCACAACTTATTTAAAACTTAGCTGTGGTACAAAGTTGGATTTGGCAGAAAACTGTAGATAAATCCTTATTTTAAAATATACAAATTCAGCTCATATGGGTTAAAATTTAGATTTCCTAATTGTCAGGCATTTCAAACATTAATCCATAAAGCAATGACTTAGATAAATATCTATGAGGTGCTTAGTCCTAATAGAAAAATGAAAAATGGTATACAATATTCCCCCTTGTCAAAACAATTTTCAAGCACTTTAGTTTGCATGGGTGTGTGAATGCATTGTATATAGTAGTATTTTTTTGAGCAGAGAAAAAATGGATAAGATGCACCAAGAAATTCACATTATTTATAAAAGAATGGAAAAACACATGGAATGTGATGAAAATGATTACATTTTATATGTCTTCTCATTAATTGCCATTTAAAATGAGCAAACATCCCTTTTATCTTTAAATAAGACACAATTTAAAAAGAAACTACGATGCTGTCAAAAAGGAGAGGAAACTGCCTAATTCTTATGGAACTGACAAGCAGTATACCTAGTATTTTTATATGGATTGCTTTGGTTAATCTTCACACATAAAAACATATAGTATAGTTAGTTAATTCTATATTACAGACATATTAGGGTGATTATATGGATTCACATATGAGAAAATGATCATTGAAAGAGTTCATTCACACTGTTCAATCACATCTCTAAAAATAACAAAAATGTTTTCACTGCTACTTTTGATATCCTGTTTAGTATATATGCATAAATTGCTACAGTGAACTTCTGATTTTGCAAAGTAACACATATACTCTCATCCTAGATTTGTTTACACAAAAAAGAATTAAGAGGAATCAAGTTCATTTGTGTGTGTGTATATAAACACACACACACATTATATATATATATTCCGAGTTGGAGTCTCACTCTGTCACCTAGGCTGGAGTGCAGTGGCATGCTCATGGCTACACATTCTTGACCTGCCAGACTTAGGCGATCCTTCCACTTCAGCCTTCCAAGTACCTGGAACTACAGGCACGCACCACTACGTCCGGTTGTTTTTTTTTTTTTAATTTATTGTAGAGACGAGGTCTCACCAAGTTGCCCAGGCTGGTTTCGAACCCCTGGGCTCAGGCAATCCTCTCACCTCGGTCTCACAAAGTGCTGGGATTACAGGCTAAGCCACCGCACCTGGCCTGTATATATTTTAATACAGGCTTGGTGCCATAGCTCACACCTGTATTCCAAGCACTTTGGGAGGCCAAGGTGGGAGGAATGCTTGAATCTAGGAGTTCAACACCAGCCTAGGTACCACAGCAAGATTTGTCTCCACAAAAAAAATCAGAAAATCACACAGGTGTAGTGGCACATGCCTGTAGTTCCAGTTACTTGGGAGGCTGAGGTGAAAGGATCCGGCAACTGCATTGTAGGTTGGGTGACAGAGCAAGAACCTGTCTTTAAAAAAAAAAAAAAACTGAATACTTATAGATGCATATATTTTTTTAGTTTCTTTGAACAAAGACAGCAATTAGGAAATATACCACAAGATTGTTAATATTTATTACTATGAGAGATATGAGACTTGGAAGATTGTATTTTGAGGGAAAGGGCAATTGCTAATTTTTAAAATGATAGATAAAACTGTGTTTATAGTGTACAACATAATATTTTGAAGTATTTTGACTATATCTAGCTCATTAACATATGCATTACCCCAGATACTTATTATTGTTTCATGGTGAGAATATTTTACATCCACTCACAGCATTTTTCAAGAATATATTACTTAATTATAGTCATCCTGATGAACGATCTACCTCTGGTTATTTCTTTTATCCATTACTGCATAATCTCACTCACATGTAAAATCTAAAAATGTTAATCTCATATAAATGAAGAGTTGAATGGTGGCTAACAGGGGCTGGGGTTATTTGGTGGATAGGTGTTGAGGTGTCAAAAGGATAAAACAATTGCTAATTTTTATTACATATCATAAGCTAGTTCTATTAGCAATAATGGAAATATTTTGCAATTTTTGATAATAGATAAAAATGAAAAATGCTATATGTAAGTCATTTTATATGGCAGTTTAAAGTCACTTAACTTTTAGAAACTACACATTTTATCTTCCGTAAACCAAAGGTATAAACCACACAATATTAAAATTGGACAAAAGTGACAGTAATGATGATTAATTTTTTAAAACTACACACATGGGAGGCCAACTGCTTAGTGTGTGTTTGTTGATAATCTCACTTCAGCCTTGTAAAAGCTCTATGATACAAATGATAGCATTCATTCTAATGGGTCAGTTTCTCTTGAAAACTGAGAGGAGATAAAAACATAAGTTAATAAGTTAGTATATTTGCTTTAGTGTCAAAATACATATTTAACTGTGTTATCTTGGTATCCTACATAGAAAGCAATTATCTATATATCAGCATGTGATTACCTGGAATACTCCTTCACATTAGCTATAATCAACTACTACTATTCAATTAATTACCATTTTATTCCTCAAGGTCTCAAATGAATCAAGTTCATGAGATTGCCATAGGTAAACTCTTTGAATTGGCTGCCATGTGATTCTCAACTGACAATGCAAAGACAAGAATTTTTGAATACAGGGTGAAGATTCCCTCTAAAGAACAAGGTGTAAGGAATAGTTAGAAAGACCTAGTTTATAAAGCATGATTTCCTCCGAGATAAGCTGCAGTAGTATATGTGGAATTTCCTTATTATGTTAACACAATGCAGGGTTCAGAAAGAACTAATCATCTACTAAGTCCAAGAAAATGCAATAAAAAATTTTGAACATCAGTAAAATAATTTGGTAGAATTGTAAATAGCATGTATTATTTATATATCATAAAACTCACCCATTTAAAGTGCATAATTTTATGATTTATAATACATTTACAACTATCATCACAATCTTAGAACATTTCCAACCCCCCACCCAAAAAATATGCTTTATGTCTGTTTACAACCAATTTCCATTCCCAACTGCAGTCTAAAGCAACTACTAATTTACTATTTTGCCTCTATTATTAGTCATCTCTGGAAATCTCATATAAATGTAATGATATGATGTGGTCCTTCTATCTGGTTCCCTTTATTTAGCATGTTTTTATATTGTTTTGTTTTTATGTAGAGAGGAGATCTCACTATGTGGCCCAGGCTTGAACTCCTGGGGCCAAGCAATCCTCCTGCCTCGGCCTCCCAAAATGCTGGAACAGGTAAAAGCCACTGTGCCTGGCATCTCAGCATGGTTTTTAGGTTAAATCATAATGCAATATGTGTCACAGTTTCGTTCCTTTTTATTATCTAACAGTATTTCATTGTACAAATATGCAGCATTATGGTCAATCACTGGCAGATGGAATTTATTTTTTCCTATTTTTTTTTAACTATTCTGGATTTTAACTATTGTGAATATTTCCAAAGTGTTGGTGTAAACATTCATTTTCATTTCGCTTAGGTGGGTATCTGGAATTGCTAGGTTACATTGAATGTGAACATTTAACATTTTAGGACATTTATCAAATTTTTTTTCCAAAGTGGCTAGGCAATTTTTCATTCCCACCAGCAAAGCATGAGGTTTTTCATTTCTCTAAATCCTTGTCAACAACTTTGTCTAATGTTTGATTACAGACTTTACTGGGTATGAAGTGATATCTCATTGGGTTTTTTATATGCCTTACCCTAATGAATAAATATTTCAAACATCATTTCATGTAATTTGGGGCACTTCTATGTTATTAAAATGTCTATTTAAATTTTTCATTAATTTTTAATTTATATTTGTCAAATTATTTACTTGTAAGAGTTACTTATACATTGACTGCATCATGTAGAAATATTTTCCCTCACGTTCACTGCCTTTTTACTTTATTGATGAAGTCTTTTGAAGTACAAATGTTTTCAATTTTGATAAAGTAAAATTTAATGATTTTTTTTCTTATCTCTTTGTTTGGAGTCATGTCAAAGAAAACTTTGTCTAATTCAAAGCTATAAATATTAACTGTTATTTTATAGTTTTAGGTTCTTACATTTACATCTATAATCCATTTTTTGTGTAAGTATAAGGGTCCAAATTCATAATTTCATACATGGATATCCAATTTTCCCAGAATTGATTGTTGAAAAGATAATTCTTTTTGCATTGAATAATCTTGACGTCCTTGACGAAAGTCAAGTGACCATAAATGTGTGGGTTTATTTCTAGGCTGCCATTTATCTGTTTATCCTTATACAGTCCCACACTGTCTTGGTTACTGTAGTTTTGTAGTCAGTGTTAAAATTGGTAAGTGTAAGTCTTCTAATATTGTTCTTCATTTTAAATATTGTTCTGGGTCTTCTGTAACTTTTGCATTGCCATATGAATTTTAGACTCATATTGCCAATATCTGCCCCCCCCCAAAAAAAAAGACATCTGAGATTTTCAGAGATTGTGTTGAATCTACAGAGCAATTTAGAGTATTGGCATCTTAACAGTATTGATTCTTCCAATTAATTAACAATAAGGTGTCTCTCCATTTATTTATATCTCCTTTAATTTTTTTTCAGGAATGGTTTAGTTTTCAGTATATGAGACATTACCTTTTTGTTAAACATTCTTTAGCATTATATTCTTTGATATTTTGAATAGTATTGCCATTTCATTTTTGCATTGGCAACTGCTAGTATTTACATATACTATTAATTTGTATATATTGACCTTGAGCGCTGAGATCCTGTTGAGCTTACTCAGTTCTAGTTATTTTTTGTATGTGTGGATTCCTTAGGACTTTCTACATACAGGATCCTGTATTCTATAAATAAAGACATTTTAAATTCTTTCTTTTCAATATGGCTACTTTTAAATTTATTTCACCTCCCCAGTTGCACTGCCTAGAACCACCAGTACAATGTTAAATAAAAGTTGTTAGACAACCTTGTTTTTTTCCCAATCTTAGATGGAAGATATATATTTTTATCATATCTGTGTTTTTTGCTAATACAAATCCTGGCAATACAAGATCTTGCCCATTCCCTAAGAGTAGACTTCTTGGCTTGATACTTATTCTTTACTAACATAATGTTGGAAGGTCTTCTCAGTTTTCCTGGTACAACTAGGCCTAATATTGCTGGCTCTTATGGGCAGAACTTTCACAAGGATGTTGCCTCTCTCCCAGCTATAGTAAACCACAAATGTTCTGTTCCCAGGTCACTGTCCTGTCCCTTCTCCAGGGGAAGAGAATATTTTACTTTCCCTTACAACAAACTTTGCTGTCCTCCCCCTCAAAGGAGCACACATTTGTTTCACAGTAGAGAAAATTTTGAAGAGGACTTACTGATGCTCTCAGCGAGAGCTTCTTACCTCTTGCAACCCATTCCTCAAACTTTTTCATGCCTTTTATGGAGATTACTCGGCAAATGTTTACAAACTGTCTCCTGATCTTTGGTTTTTCATAAAAAGTATAGTCGACTATTTCTCAACTAGTTATCAACATAGTACTGAAAATTCCATACACCACACACAAAAAGAAAACAAATGGCATACAAATTAAAATGGAATAAAACTGCCTTTATTTGTATATGACATGATTTCTCAAGTAGAAAATCCAAAACCTCTTGTAATTAATAGGCAAATTCAACAATGTTGCAGGATGAAAGATCTAAATCAACTACATTTTGATGTACTAGCAATGAACATGTGGGAATTGGCACTTAAAATACAGTAAGATTGCTGGGCTCGGTGGCTCAGCCTGTAATCCTGCACCTTTGGGAGGGTGAGGTGAGTGGATTTCCTGAGCTCACGGGTTCGAGACCCAGCTGGGCAGCGAGACCTCATCTCTACAATAAAGCAAATAATCAGCTGGGCGTGGTAGCGTGCGCCTGTAATTCCGGCTACTTGGAAGGCTGAGGCAGAAGGATCGCCGGAGCCCAGCAGGTCGAGGCTGCGGTGGCCCGGAGTGGCCACTGCACTCCAGTCTGGGCGACAGAGTGAGACTCCAACTCAAAAAAAAAAAATACAGTAAGATTATAATTACTAAATATAAACTACTTAGGTATAAATGTAACAAAACATGTACAGGACTTCTACTCTGAAAACATTGATTAAATAAATAGACCACATGCAGAAGATTGAAACACCACCCCTACCTATCACAATACACAAAAATCAACCCTAAATGGATCAAAGACCTAAATGTAAAACCTCAAACTATAAGAATCTTAGAAGAGCTGGGCTCAGTGGCTCAGTCTGTAATCCCAGCACTTTGGGAGGCCGAGGTGAGTGGATTGCCTGAGCCTGCGAGTTCGATACCCACCTGGGCAACTTGGTGAGACCTCGTCTCTACAATAAATCAAAAATTAGCCAGGTGTGGTAGTGTGCACCTGTAGTTCTGGTTACTTGGAGGGCTGAGGCAGAAGGATTACCGGATCCCAGCAGGTCAAGGCTGTGGTGGCCCAGAGCATGCCACTGCACTCCAGCCTGGTTCACAGAGTGAGACTCCAACTCAAAAAAAAAAAGAATCTTAGAAGACATCCTTATGGGAATCGGAGTAGGCAACCAATTCTGGATCAGAACCCCAGATGTCCATGACATAAGAGGTTAGATAGACAAGTGGGACCGTATCAAACTGAAAAGCTTCTGCAAAGCCAAAGAAACCATCAAGAAAGTGGGTAGACAGCCTACAGAATGGGAAAAGATATTTGCCAACTGTATATCTGACAAAGGCCTAACATCCAGGCTTTACAAGGAACTCAAATGTGCCAAGAGGATAAAAAACAAATAATCCCATTAAAAAGTTGGCAAAATACACGAATAGACACTTCTCAAAAAAGGCATAAGGGGAGCCAACAGACACATGAAAAAGTGCTCAGCCTCACTAATCATCAGAGAAATGCAAATCAAAACTACATTGAGATACCACTTAACCCCAGTAAGAATGGCAATTATTAATAAAATAAACCACAGATGTCTCTGACCATGTGGAGAAAAAGGAATGTTTCTGCACTGCTGGTGGGAATGCAAACTAGTGCAACCTCTTTGGAAAACAGTATGGTGATTACTAAAAGAAGTAGACATTGACCTTCCATATGACCCAACAATCTTCCCACTGGGAATATACCCAGAAGAACTCAAGTCATTCTACCAAAAAGATACCTGCACACATGTTTATTACAGTACTATTTACAATAGAAAAATATGGAATCAACCACGCTGCCCACAAAACTGGACTAGAAAAAAAAGTGTATGTACACAATGGATTATATAGCCATAATGAAGGACAAACATATGGACTTTACAGCAACTTGGATGGATTCAGAACCTATAATACTCAGTGGTCTATCACAAAAACAAAGAACTGCATACCACATATTCTCACACACGTAAGCGGACCCTGAACATTCATCATAACACTATAAAAAGGGATTGGCAGGAGTAGAACACTGCCAGGGTAGGAGTTGGGACACATTATCAAAAAGGGTACCTGATCTCAAGCTAGGCAAAGTGGGAAGGGAGGGCAAAACTTTACCTGTACGATGTCCACTTAAATTCCTAATCCTGAATTGTACTACACATCTTTAAAATAAAATGAAAATATTTTAAAATAAATAAATAAATAAACAAATTATCTTAAGAAAAAAAAAGGAAGATCCAAATAAATGGAGAAGCATACCTATGAATTCAAAGAGTTACCAAAGCAAACTTGTCAATTCTCCAACATGATACAGATTTTACATAATTTCCATCAAAATCCCAGCAAAACGTTTTACAGATGCAGACAAAATTACTTTAAAATTTGATTGGAAATACAAAAGAATTACAATACCTTAAAATTTTTGAAAATTTGTGAACAGGGCAACAGATTTAGAGGTTGGAGCTTCCTCCACTCTGCCACGAGCCGGAAGCATTGGTGCTTGGGTAACACCTATAAGGAACCTGAAGTTTCAGAAACTGCCACAAGAGGGTACTCAAGGATTACATTTCTTTTTGTTTTGTTTTGTTATTCCCTGCTCTCTCTGTGTAGTTTGCAAGGGGTGGGTGTATTTCGTTTTGTTTCACTCCTTCTTTGTTCACATATGACTCAAAAAACCTCATTGTTATTTTTACTAGGTTTTTTTTTCCTTTTTGTTTTTTCTAAGTGGTTTGTCTATCTGTTTGTTGGTTTGTTTTTACTTCTCTTCTTCATTCTCATCATCGTCCTTTCTTCTCCCTTCTTTCTCAGTTCCTACAACTTTCCCTTATGCTATTTTGTACTTGGGGGAGATACATACATTCCCATTGCATGGACACAGTGTGAGGTGGTGGAAAGTGGGTTCCTAAGGGCCCACCATCCCAATCAGTGAGTATTATGATATGCAGGCAACTTTAGAATCTTAGCACCATCCAACACACCTAATTAAAAATCTCAAAGCTGCAAAAGGTCAGCAGAGCTTACCATACCCAACCTGGGTTCACCATCCAACAAATCTGGGCCTTACCAAAGGAAAAATAGGGGGTTGAGCAAAAAAAAAAAAAAAAAAACCAGAAAGAAAAGAAAACTAATCCCTCTCTCACCGAGAAAAGAAAGTAAAGAGAAAACAAAAATCCATCACAAATGAAATTAATGAAAAAATACAGGTAATCCCCAAAATCCAAAAAGGATACTACACGAGAATACAGACATCAGAACTCAAAAAAAGAAGAGTACCCAGACTGACTGTTTTAAGACCACAAATACAGAATTCAAGGAATGGTTGGAAAAGATGAATAAGCACCCCCACCCCCAAAAAACAAGTCAAAAACATGAATGAATTATAGGGACCGAAGTTATAAAAAATTCAGCCAATGAAATAAAAAATGACTTGACAAGCATGGAAAGCAGAATTAACCAGGCAGAAGAAAGAATCTCAGAGCCCAAAGGCCAAAATATGGAACTAACCCAATCTATTAAAAACACACAAAGGAAGCTTAAAAAGATGGAACAAAGCTTTCAAGAGATATGCAATTATGTTAAGAGACCAAATTTATACCTGGTCAGTATCCCTAAACCAGAAAAGGAGAATGAGAGCACCCTGGAACAAGTATTCCACAAGTTCATCCAAGAAAACTTCCTACAACTCATCAGAGACACAACCTTCCAAACACAAGAGATTCAGAGAGCCCCTGCAAAGCATCCAAGGAGAAGACCAACACCTAGAAACACACCAATTCACTTTCACAAAGTACATATAAAAGAAAGAATCCTAAAGGCAGTGAGAAAGGTCAGACTACCTGCTGGAGAAGACCAATTAGAATAGCAGCAGACTTATCAAAAGAAACACTACAGGCTAGAAGAGACTGGAGTTCAATCTTCAACGTTCTCAAAGTTAACAATTTCAACCAAGAATTTCCTACCCAGCTAAGCTAAGCTTCATCAGTGATGGAGAATTAAAATCCCTCCCAGACATTCAATAACTACGAGTTTATGCTGCCTCCAGACCTGCAATACAAGAGACACCTAAGAAGGTTTTAAGGACAGAAAAAAAAAAATATTAATGACCACGCTCTTCCCAAGTAGGAAAACCGAGAATGAACAAACATGAATCATAACTACAAAATTGAAGACACACATTCTCATCCAATAACCAAAATAAAACAAAAAATCAAATAAACAACAACAAAAAACTTTATAAGAGTCTCATGAAAGGAATAAACTCTCACATCTCAATAATCAGCCTCAATGTGAATGGACTAAATGCACCACTGAAAAAACACAGAATGACAAACTAGATAAAAAAGCACAATCCATCAATATGTGGTCTCCAGAAGACACATCTCAGCACAATGGACACTCACAGACTCAAAGTTACAGGATGGAAAACAAATTTTCAGGTGAACAACACACAAAAGAAAGCAGGAGTTCGATCTTAATATCAGACAAAACAAACTTTAAGCTATCAAAAATTTAAAAATATACAGAAGGATGCTGAATAATGATAAAAGGTTCAATCCATAAACAAGAAATATTCTTTCTAAACATATATGCATACAACACAGGATCACTAGCTTTTATAAAGCAGTTACTAAGTAAACTAAATAAAAGATATTGACTCTAACATTATCATAGCTGGGGACTTAAATACCCCACTAATAACTCTAGATAGATCATCAAGGTAAAAAAAAAATCAACAAGGAGGTCCAGAACCTAAAACTGAAGTTTGACAAAATAGACTTGATACCTACATAACACTCCACCTAACAACCACAGAATGTACATTCTATACATCACTACATGGAACATACTCTTAAGATCAACCACATCCTCTGCCATAAATAGAGCATAAAAAACTTCAATATGGTCTAAATACTGCCATGCACCTTATCATACCACTATCAACACCAATGAAACTCTCCAAAAACCCACAAAGACAGGGACACTAAACAGCATGATGCTGAATTAACTCCTGGCTCAACACAGAAATCAAAGCAGAAATTAAAAGTTTCATGGAAGCAAAGGCACATCATAACAAAACCTTTGGGTGCCATGAACATAGCACTAAGAGTGGAATTTATATATCTATGAACACAAATCAAGAAAATAGAAAGATCACAAATTAACAGCCTAACAAATCATCTAAGGAAGCTGGAAACACAAGACCACCAAAACCCTAACATCAGAAGAATGCATATCATCTAAGTAAAAGACTAAATATGAGACAAAGAAGACAAAAATATCACAGGAAAAAAGTCAACAAAACAAAAAGCTGGTTCTTTGACAGAACAAACAAGATTTATGGACCCCTAGCCAGACAGAACAAAAAAAAAGAGACAAAAAGTTCACATATACACAACCAATTCCTTATAAAACCCCAAAGGCCCATGCCGTAAGAGATAAGACAGACAAGCTGGTCCTCATGAAACTGAAAAGCTTCTGCAAAGCCAAAGAAACCATCAAGAAAGTGGGGAGACAGCCCACAGAATGGGAAAAAATATTTACCAGCTGTATAACTGACAAAGGTCTAATATCCAGATCTACAAAGAACTCAATTGTTACAAAAGGAAAAACAAAACAAAACAAGTGGCCCTATTAAAAAGTGGGCAAAAGGTATGAATAGACACTTCTCAAAAGAAGACATAGAAGCAGCCAATAGCTACATGAAAAAATGGTCAGGCTCACGAATCATCAGAGAAATGAAAATTGAAACCACACTGAGATACCACCTAATTCCAGTAAGGACGGCCATCATCAATAACAAAAAACAGATGCTGGAGAGGATGCAGGGAAAAGGGAACACTTGTACACTGTTAGTATGAGTATAAACAAGTAGAGACTCTGTGGAAAACAGTGTGATGATTCCTAAAAGATATAAAAATCGACCTTCCATATGACTCAGCAATCTCACTCCTGGGAATACATTCAAAGGAACCCAAATCATTCTATTAAAAAAAAAAAAAAGATATTCCCACACACGTTTATTACACTATTATTCACAGTAGCAAAAACATGGAACCAACCGAGCTGCCCATTGAAAGTGGACTGGATTTTTTAAATGTGGTAAATATTCACAAAATTATCATCTTTGCAGCAACTTGGATAGATTTTGAGTCTAGAATACTCAATGATCTATCACAGAAACAAAGAACTGAGCACCACATATTCTCACTCATAAGAGGACCCTGAACATTTACCATGATACTATAAGAAAGGCATTGGCAGTAGCGGGGGGGCACACAACATCAATAATATTACCTAATCTCAAGGTGAAGTGGGGACAACAGGGAGGTCCAAACTTTTACCTGTATGACAACTACTTATCTACAAAATCCTGAATTATACCATACATCTTTAAAGTAAAAATCAAAAAATTTAAAAAGGAAAGTTTAAGGAAATATATGAAATCAAAATTACTAGAATCAGGTTAAGAAAATGGAAGACATTGCCTATAATAGTCTTCAATAAAACCTATATATTTATATAGGCCTTAGCAGAAGCCAATAGTCTCAAATATTTTTGTTTACAGATTATTTATCATTAACATTATAATTGTAGTTAATAGAAAATTAAATGTCCATTGCTTATCTCCAAAAATTACAGATCTTCTCCGCATTACTGAAAATAATATGTTTATTTAAAAAATGAGAGGACATCTTGATATAAACTCTTGATTCTTTCATCTTCAGGTTTCACTAAGGCAAAAACAGGAGATAACTATGCTGTTATATGTACAGGTTAGATAAGTAAAGCAAATACTGGGTGTAAAACTTACAAATAGCTGTAAATGTTTATTTAATTTGACATAATTTTAAGTTTGTAAAATATAATTTAAAATGCTCCCCCATGGCATAAATTACTTATCCTGACCACAAACAAGGTTTCAATCATATTAATATGGTTGTAAAACAGTTCCATATAATTGTTTTCATTTAGACTTCAAAGTCGAAATTGAATTAGTAAAGTCACTGCACCTATTTCTTTAAGCAAAGTGTGTCTACTTTTGAAAAAGTTACACGTGAATAGTGAGAAAGATTATCATAAAATAGCATGATCGGATATTCTGTAAGATATGCTTATACCAAAACAAAATGTTATCTCAAATTCAAGTGTAAATGAGTATTTTTGCTCGTTTTTCAAATATAGCAATCTTACAATTGATTAAAACAGTTTTAGGAAAACACACTCATTAAGTGAGTTATCAGTTATACAAAATAATACAGTGAGAACCTGATATTCCTATATCACCCTTACAATGGAAGAGCAATGAGGGAAACTGATTTCCACTTTTGTCTCTTTGCTCAGGACATATTATTTAACAACATTTAGAACTACTAACTATCAGGTATTGCTAGCAAAGAAAACAGAAGTACTATATATCAGCTTAGGTACATTTAAGAGTGTAAGTTTTGGTGTGGACATGAAAGGGATAAAAATAAATTCTGGCTCCTCAGAAAATGGCATTTTAAGCTCCATAAACTGTCTCAGACTACACTGTGATAAGAGAACAAATAAAACACCACCATTAGTGTGCAAACATAGAGTATTTTTGCATAGAGATTTATGAGCAGGCAATTTGTCTTAGAAAGTAAAAGAAAAAAGAGGCAATCTGTATGTTTCCCCGTGTCTTGCTTAGAGTTAAGAGGATTATAAATTTGCTTTCATCGTTTTCAAACTTGAAATGAAATATCATAATAGAGGATTTCTGGTATGAGCACATTAGCTTAAGGTCACTTGTCTTTCTTCTCTTGGAATTCACAAGGAACACAAAGCAACAGAAATGCACACTTATATGAACTGAAGAGAAGTTGAAACTCCAGATAATGAAAAGGGATAAGAGCTGCCAAATGCAGCAGAGCTAGGGCAGTAGTATGATCTGGAGGAAGTGAAAAGGTTATCACACAGATGCCAAAGACAGTTGACAATATAGAATTCCTGAATTTAAAGACAAGAGCCTGAGTTGAAATGGGTGTGTGTAATAATGGTGACAGTGTGCAAAGTCTGCAGATGTGGTTTTGTTCTGAGAAGCACAGAGGAATCACATAAATAAGAATGTTTACTATGTATATGTTTATAAAATAGCATATTATGAACTTAAATGACTATATTCATTATTTAAAAACCAAAACATTTAAAGAGAAATCTTAATTCACTAATTTGAAGAAGCAATTCTTCTTCCAAGAAGAAATGAAGAGGAGGAAGAAAACAAACAAACAAAAATCCAGCTAAGCTATATGAAGCAAAGCTTTACTATCAGGAAAATAAGAGCCCCAGAAAGATAGAGAAGTGAAAATGCAAGGAAGAAAGTATTTGAAAAAAAACAATGGAGATAAATTTTGAAAACTTAGTAAAACAGAAAGGTAACTAAATGGAAGAGACTCAAAGTACACTGAAAAAGGGAGAAATAAATTTCAAAACATATACACACCACACCGAGACACATTAGAGTGAATCATTTTTTTAAGCATCAAAGAAATGAAGAAACCTAGGAGCTAAAAGAGAGAAACTGAGCAAAAATAAGACATACTGATAACTACATTTTTTAAAAGGCAACATAAGAGGGGCGACCCTAAAATACCCAGAATTATCTTTTGGAGGGCAGTCCCCTTGTAGTACACTCAGAATTTCTTCCTTCAGATCAAATAGTAAACCAAGGTTACTATATGGAAGTTTTGAGAAGGTAGGGTCACGATTCGTAGAATATTCCGAGTTGTCACAAATGACTGGTTCTTCAACCATGACAATGTCACTTTCCACACTGCACTGAGTACTCAGCAGTTTTTTTTTCGTTATTTTTTTCAATTATAAAGATGTGGTTTATGTCATATTGTGACATAAAGCATACCAGTGTTTGCCTGGGTAAAGATGTATAAATGGAGTAGGGATTAACAGAAGAAGGGGGTTACAAAGTTGCTCAAAGAAACTTTGGAGATGGATATATTCTACCGCATACATATATGTCAAACTAGATCATAGTGTGTGTATATATGTTTAAAAGTAGGATTTATCGAGAGGAAAGAAAAGCTTCCAAAGTGGGAGGGAACCTGAGGGCATTGCCGCATAGTACATATTTTAAGTATGTCCAGTTTATTGAATGTTCATTGAGCTTCCAAAGGTGTAATTATTTTTTAAAAGCTAGTTAGCATTGAAAACAAAAAAGACTAAAGTCAAAATGTCTGCTTTGTTCCATATATAAAGAGATAGAATGAAATATATGATTTCTATAAAAGTTTGTATTATAGGGTTAGGTTTTTCTACTCTGCAGTTTTTCATTATACTCGATGGTCATAATAATTGTTATTATGTATTAAAAGAGCATGTTGGCTACCAGATAATTTATATATAATTATATTTCTATCAAGGTGATGAAAGCATCCCATCTACTAATTTATCTGTATTTCAAATCTCTACTAGTCAGAAATGAGCACAATGGTATTTGTGCTCAAACATACAATGTTACAAAAGCAAACACGAAAGCTCATATGATCCATTTCCAAATTTCAAGTGGTCAAAATTCCTTCTTAAAATATGATCAAACTAAAGAAATTGAACAAGGTTATAAAAATCACTAGATTTTAAAATTAGAAGTCTCTGAACAGTCTACAGGGGCATTCTTGTATTATTGTCTCAAATTTATCTTCTTGCTCATACTAAAACCTGACTCTCCTCCAAAGATATTGTTGCTTCCCTTGCATGCTCCTCAAGTGGTGACTGTTTACTCTTCTGCACTCCTAGATCTCATAGTACTCATACTCCCTGTTGCCACTTCCATACCATTTTCTCCCTCTCATGCTTTATGACCCAAGTGGTGACTCTATGACCTTTAAGACTGTAGTAACTTTACCATCCTTGTTGCAGTCCTCCGGAGACCCCCCCCAGTTACCTTTAGCCTCATTTATAAATCTACAATTATACCAAATCTCTTCCCATATCCTCTGTTTACTTGTATGTTTTGGTATAACATGTAATACCATCCTATATACATACAGTGGATTTTCCTTCCTTCATTAATTGTCTACTTTCCTCTAGAATGAGGCTCTACATGAAAAGGGATTTTATCATTCTTTTATCACTCTTGTAAGCCCAGTGACCAGAGTACTGTGTGGTACAGTCACTTAATCGAAACTTCTTAAGTGAATAGTTGTCTCAGAAATAGATTTTATGTAAGAAATGAGATCATTTCTCATTTGAAGTAAAACAGGGTTAGAATCAGTGCACTTACCTATCAAATTATTTACCTTTTAGAGTAGTGAATGCCTCAAACATAAAACGAAAATATCTATTTATATTAAAAGCATTCAAATTGATTTCCAATATAAAACAGGTGGGAATATTAATAACATTTCCATCAATAATTCATGAATTGCACAAATATAGTGAAATTCTCTTTAAATTATTTCTACCATCCATTAGGGAATAAATCAGTAAAAAATTAAAGAGGAAAAAAATAAGGGTAAATAAAAATTTTAAATTGACAAAAGTACAATTTGTTAAATATAATTAATAATAATTAAAGTATGATATTAAAGGAAGTAGCAATTTTAACATCTTTGAACTCCCCATATCCCTACTCTTTGAAGTCCCCAGATTTCCATTAATATTATAAAAATAAAAATAAACAGAAAAACAACTATTTTGGAGACTGAACAATACCACTGTGCATAAGCAAAAAATATTGAGGAATTTTCAACGGTTAGAAAAAAGTTAAGACTAGATATAAAGAGGTCATAAGATGCTGACTCATAAATCTTTCCTATGAAAAATCAATGTGGCCAGAATGTGAGTACAGAGAACTACTTGGCTAAGGACAGGGAACTAGTCTTCTAAAAAATGCCACAATGGAAATACAAACACCCTGCATATTTAGAGCACTTGGAATTTTGTAGTATAATTATAAAGCTCCAAGTTTTATTACTGGTAAAAATCGAGTCATCACGCCAGGCTTGGTGGCTCAGTCTGTAATCCCACGCCTTTGGGAGGCTGAGGTGAGTGGATTGCCTGAGACCACAGGTTCGAGACCCGTCTGGGCAACGAGACCTCATCTCTACAATAAATCAAAAAATCCGCCGGGTGTGGTAGCGCGCACCTGTAGTTCCAGCTACTTGAAAGGCGGAGGTGGAAGGATCGCTGGAGCCCAGCAGGTCGAGGCTGCGGTGGCCGGGAGTGGCCACTGCACTCCAGTCTGGGCGACAGAGTGAGACTCCAACTCAAAAAAAAAAAAAAAAAATCGAGTCATCAAGAATATTGACAAGCCAGTGCCGGGTGCAATTTAAAAAATGTTTAAAATTCTTTCAAGGGGGAATCGGTTCATTGCCATGTAGGCAATTATGTCAACCATAAAAGCAGTGACTACAGGGACTTCTAGCTGATATGAGCACTGTTATGGGTTAGTTTGTGTTGTCCAGGAAGATATATTCAAATTCTAATTCTCTTGTGAATGTGACCTTTTTAAAAATATGACATCTACAGAAGTAATTAAGTTAAAATGAGGTCATGTTAGATTAGGGTAGTTTAGGCACATTAGGACCAGTATCCTTCAAAGAAGAGGGAAATCTGGACACAGACACACACAGAAGGAAAAATGTCATGTGAAGATAGAGTCAGAGATTGAAATGATACCTGCACAAATCAAGGACAGACAAGGATTGCTGGCAATTATCAGAAAGTGAGAAGAAGCGAGGAAGGATCCTTTCTTTAGAGCCTGCGGAGAGCAAGGTCCTGCTGACACTTTGATTTGGTACTTCTAGTCTCCAGCACCATGAAAGAATGCTTCTTTTAAGCCACCCAGTTTGTGGCACATTCCTACAGCAGCTTATGAAATGAATATAAGCAGCTACAACACACAAACTAAACAGAAAGAAAAACAAAGCTCCCTGAAGGAATAAAAGCTGACTCCAATGCTTACCTAATTGTTTCAAACAATTAGGTCCGTCCTCCCTCCCTCCCTCCCTTCCTCCCTCCCTCCCTCCCTCTCTCTCTCTCAACAAAGACTGAAAAATTGAAAGGTTCCAAACATTTCAGGAAAGCTCTCTCCGTTCATTAGTTGACCACTAACCTTTTTGAGTAGACTTCAGTGGCCACACTGAAAAAAAGAGTAAGATAACCATTACATTTTGGCCATCTAAGCAGTCATTATGTAACAAAACACATTTAAATATGAACTGCCAATTTCCACAACTACCTAACCAAAAGAAGTAAATGTTCTTCCAGTAATCGTCTGTATTACCTATAGTTAAATGCATCACTATTAATAATTACTTTGTTTTGATCCAGAAAGTCTTCCAGAGGCTTGTGCTTAAGTTGGATGACAGCACAATTCAGGAGGAGCTGGAAGCCCATGCAAACTTGTGACATGAGGAATTCTCAGAATATATATAAATACAAACACACACACACACACACACACACACACACACACACACACACACCACATATATATACATACACACACAGAGACATACACACAGACACACCTTGGTGACTTACCAATTTTGGTAATACAGGATACAGTGTTACTGAGTATGCAATTCATTAAACAGAGAGAGGTTATCACTTTATACTAATCAGTAAAATTGAAGTATGTGATAGCTAAGAAAATGAGCAATAAAAAATGATACAAAATTAGTAGCTTCTGTTTTCCAATAGTAACCACACAGCAAAAATAATTAAAATAATAAGAAAATGTCAGAAACAATAAATATGAAATTAGGAATAAACTTATCTTATATTCAGACACAAAACTACTACACTTTTTCATTAGTCAAATTATGAGTTTATTTGGCCAACAAAATATTTTTAATTTAAAGAGGCCAAGAATTTTGTGTTAAGATGAGTATGAGATTAATGACTTATACATATATTTGTCTAGGTTCCCTAGCAATGTTTAGGTAATGGTACATTTATCATAAAAAAATATTGAGATGAAAACCGTATCTTATTAAAAATGCAAAACAATATATAGGTTTTCTTTCCAGTAGTAGCCTGCAAATATCTTTCAACCATTGTCAGCATTCTTATTTTCCAAATGGAATGTTACAATTGCTAAATTTTATTAATGAAAAAATTATGATCATTGTTAGCATTTACTAAATGTTAACTCACTTGTCAGCCATGGTGTTTAGTGTATATTTGGAAATTATTTTATTAAGTCATGAAATTATCTGTCTACTAACATTACTGAGTTAATAAAGTTAACAATTATACTGTTTCTAAAACACATCAAGAAAAATGCAAGCCGGGCTCGGTGGCTCAGCCTGTAATCCCACGCTCTGGGAGGCTGAGGTGAGTGGATTGCCTGAGCCCGCGGGTTCAAGACCCGCCTGGGCAACTTGGTGAGACCTCATCTCTACAATAAATCAAAAAATTAGCTAGGTGTGGTAGTGCGCGACTGTAGTTCCAGCTACTTGGAAGGTGGAGGTGGAAGGATCGCTGAAGCCCAGCAGGTCGAGGCTGTGGTGGCCGGGAGCGGCCACTGCACTCCAGTTTGGGCAACAGAGTGAGACTCCAACTCAAAAAGAAAAATGCAAATTACTAGAAATACACTTCTCACAAACTATCCAGATACCAGTTTACAAAATAACATTTCTTAGGAACAGGGAAAGCACAGCTGAATAAATCAGCATGTACTCATCTCAAAAGAAGAGGCCCCATATTATATAATCGTTGACTTTCTTCACACTTACACACTGTCATTCCAGGACAATACCTTAACAACATGGAGTCTTTCAAATGAATAGCAAGATATAGATCAATTTATTTAGAACTCCACATATAATTAAAGTTTAATATTAGCAAGCTCATTTTCCTAAAATGGTTTGTGGGCTAGATTTTGGAAGGGAGCTGAACTGCTGAGAAGGATTACACACTGGTAACAAATGTGGTATGGAATGAATGGGCTTCCCCATACCTTGTCTCAGTTTCCTCAGTTATTCTAACACTAAATGGTTTTTTTGTTTTGTTTTTTGAGTTAGAGTCTCACTCCATCACCCAGGCTGGAGTGCAGTGGCACACTCATGGCCACTCCAGTGACGACCTGCTGGCCTCTGGTGATCCTTCCATCTCAGCCTTCCAAGTAGCTGGAACTACAGGCTTGCGCTACTGCTCCTAGATAATTTTTTTATTTATTGTAGAGACAAGGTCACGCCATGTTGCCCAGGCTGGTCTCAAACCTGTGGGCTCAGGCAATCCTCTTGCCTTGACCTCCCAAGTGCTAGAATTACAGCCTGAGCCACCGAGCCCGGCCTAAATGTATTATTTTATCATAAAATGAAAAACAATTTATGCCATTCTTTATCTGTGGGACCAGGCAAAAGTCTTTCTATAGTCACAAATGTCCTTTTCTAAATATATTCTTATACTTATTAAATTTTATTAACAAAACAATAGGAATAATGATCATTATGGTCATTGACTCAGTGCTTACTCCAAGAGTCACTGATATTGCTTCAGCTTATTTAGTGTTACATTATTTAATTTTGACAACTCCAGTATCATATACGTATTGTTTTTATAAAAAGACTACAGCAAAGTTTTAGTTGGGGCAATGTGTGAAAACTACTTCAATAACCTCAAATAGGATATAGGCACATTGACAAGGGATGTATCAATGCGCACTTCCACATCTTTCAAGTAAAATATATTAATGACTTAGAAACTCCCATTTTAAGTAATACTTATGCACAACATATCATGGCTGGAAGGCTCTCCTCTATCAATGGCAACAATTAGTTGCCATTATTCTATTCCCAATGTTTAGCTTCTAGGGGTTTCTTAATTTTCTATGAACCATGAAACTGCCCAGGCCCAAATGAATCAATTGTCAGTACTGTTACTGCAGTGACTACAAACCTCTCTTCACAATTTTTAGTTGAAACCTATTATATAGCTAATTCAGTACTTAGTAGACTCTCAAAAGAAAAAAATTCATAAGGGTCACTGACAAAGCACTCAACAAAATATACGCCCAACTTGCAATGTCATCATAAAAAATAGTATGATTTTGCTTAAATCTGAGGTAAAGAACTCAATAGAACAAATGAGAAGATAAATACCAGCTGTGTAAATTAAAAACTTGCTTGGAAAATCAAGTAAAATTTCAAATGGTAGTCATTAACCCTCAGTTTAAAACATTCCCTGTGACTGCCTGCTTAAAAACATATACATAAAATATTCCTATATTTTTATGTGGGCATACATGGGGTGTGCTATAAAATACAAAAGTGTTTAATAATAAGCAGTGTATGTTCCACGCAGTAAATGAAAAAAAAAAAAACCTCTCAATTATGAGCACTACAATTTAACTGGCAATAATGTGCATGTGTGTGTACATCCATTATTTACAAGTGATATATTTTTGAAAGATACCCACCATGTAGTTACTATTGGTTTAAAATGTAACTTTACCAAAAAAAGAAAACTATGTTGTGGGAGATTACTAAATTCATTACAAATCATTTCATTATTTCAATAGATATAAAAAACAATTTTCTTAAACAATAAATATAACTTTTTTAACTTACTTCTTGTTGTGGATATTAGCAAATCTTCAATCTTATATCAAAATCCAGAGTTTGTTCACCTCTTAAAAAAAAACTGAAGCCGCTGTTAATGTTACTAGTAGTAACAGCAGCAATAGTAGACACAGTAGTAAATATAGTAACATAAATAGTAGTAACGAATAACATTTTCTTAACGCTTAATTGCCTACAGTCAACATGCTTAGGGCCCTCATGTGGATAAATCATGTGACTCACAACAACAAAACCAATGCTATATAAAATGTCTTGGACCTACATCACAGATTGATCACGAGGACTAGTAAGATATTATATAAAAATAATTTGCAACTGAAAATGTTAAAAGAAACTACTACATTAAATCCTATGTCTTACCAAAATATGCTTCTACTCATAACCTATTTATTTCCTATTAAAACTCTATTTACCTAACTCCCAAGAAATAGTTAGCTTTCAACTTGTTAAAATTTAGCCCTGCTTTGAATTTTGATCGATCTCCATAAAAAAATGTGCCCTGATGCAGGTGCTTCAAAAGAGTGTCAAGGCATTTTGGACAGATGCTAAGATGTCCCACAACAGTCTTCAGTTGCTTAATGGGTACACAGTTCCATTTTGAGGTGATAAGGAAGATTTGAAAATGGATAGTGGTAATGGCTGCATAACACTGGGAATATAATGTTAGGTCCAGGTGTCTCAGTATCTCCCAGTATCAGGTAAGGAAGCTCGAGAATTCTGACCCTTCAACCCTAACAACCAGTTCAAATCAGTACTTGAAGAGTCTTACTCTACCTAGAAAAGAACCAGTTATATGTTGTAATGTGGCAACGCCAAAGCTTAGAGGGCTTGCATGTAAGGTTCTTTTACATATTCCAAGTCACCCAGAGGTCCAGCAGAGAAAGATATTTGTTTATTAGAACTTAGAGGAGGCACTGATGGCACTGGTTGGTGAGGAAAGAATCCACTCATGAGGCACCAAAGGTGGCCAGTCGGTGAGGAAAGAGTTCCCGCCTTGGGACACTACAGCAAACAGTTTCATAGGCAAGCAAGTCAATTCAAATTCCTACCCTGTGTTTACAATTACATTGACTACATGTGGTGACCACATTGCTTTCAGCTTTGCTTTGTCACCTGCACAGTGAATCATTACTGGGAATATCATATCCTTCAGAGACTAGCCTTGGCCAGAGGCTGCTCCTTGGGGAAGGTGCAGAAAGAAGCCAGATAGAGGGGGGAAAGGGCAATGTCCACACAATTACCTCACACAACTTATAAATAAATAATATCTTTCTGGATAGGGTACTGCACACTGCATGTCTGGATGTGAAAGTGTTACCACATGTCCCACTGTAATTCCCTGCAATTTCATCATCAGTCCATCCAGTAAAGAATAATCCCTGGCTGGGCTCGGTGGCTCAGCCTGTAATCCCAGCACTTTGGGAGTGCCGGGGTGAGTGGATTGCCTGAGCCTGCGGGTTCGAGATCCACTTGGGCAACTTGGTGAGACCTCTTCTCTACAATAAATTAAAAATTAGTCAGGCGTGCTAGCACACACCTGTAGTTCTGGCTACTTGGAAAGCCGAGGCAGAAGATCACCACAGCCCAGCAGGTCGAGGCTGCGGCGGCCAGGAACGTGCCACTGCACTCCAGCCTGGACGACAGAGTGAGACTCAGACTCAAAAATAAATAAAAAAATAAAAAAAGAATAATCCCTCAATCATGATCTTATTTATTCATAAATCCAAGGGAATAACCACTTCACAGCCCTACACCTTGCATCCCTCCTTCAATGAGGATTCTCTCACCTGCTCTATGTGTACCTGGATGATTTCCAGGACCAGGAGAGAACAAGCTTGCTCCCATTTTCCCTTCTAGTAGAAACACAGTCAATATCATACTGAACGGGTAGAAGTTGGAAGCATTCCCCCTAAGAACCAGAACAAGAAAAGGATGGCCATTTTTACCCTGCCTATTTAACATAGCACTGGAAAATCTAGCCAAAGAAATCAGCCAAGAAATAAAAAGCATCCAAATAGGAAATGAGAAAGTCAATCTGTCTTTGTAGACAATATAATTCTATATCTAGAAGACTCAAAAGACACCTAGACATGATAAGCGACTTCATTAAGGTTTCAGGCCACAAACACAACTTTCAAAATAAGTAGCATTCTTATACACCAAAAACGTTCAAGCTGAGAACCAAATCAAGAACACAATCCTATATACAACACACACACACACACACACACACACCCTTGAAATATATCTAACCAAAGAGGTGACAGAGCACTACAATGAGAACTACAAAAATGCTGGGGTGGGAGAGGAAATCAAAGATGACACAAAAACAAATGGAAGAACATTCCAAGCTCATGGGTTCAAATAATATCATGAAGATGTCCATAACTGCCCAAAGCAATCTACAGATTCAACACAATCCCTATGAAATTACCAGCATCATTTCACAGAACTAAAAAAATAGTTTCCAAAATTCATTTGGAAGCAAAAACAAGCCTGAAAAGCTAAAGCAAGCCTAAGTAAAAACCTAGAGACATCACATTACCCAATTTCAAACTTTATTACAAGGCTATGGTAATCAAAACAGCATTACCTCTACAAAAATAAGAACATATAACAATGGAATGGAATAGGGAACCCAGAAATAAAGTCACTCACCTACAATCAACTGATCATTGGAAAAGTCAACAAAAATAAACACTGGGAAAAGATACCCTATTTAACAAGTGGTGCTGGCAAAACAGGCTGTGTGCAGAAAACCAAAGTTGGTCCTTTACTTCTGACCTTACACAAAAATTAACTCAAGATTGATTGAAGACTTTTTTTTTTTTGAGTTGGTGTCTCACTCTGTCACCCAGGTTGGAGAGTAGTGGCATGCTCCTGGCCACCGCAGGCTCAACCTGCTGGGCTAAGGCGATTCTTCCTCCTCAGCCTTCCAAGTAGCTAGAACTACAGACATGTACCACCATGCCCAGCTAATTTTTTGATTTATTGTGGAGATAAGGTCTCACCAAATTGCCCAGGCTGGTCTCGAACCCACAGGTTCAGGCAATCCTCTCACCTCGGCCTTCCAAAGTGCTGGAATTATAGGCGTGAGCCACTGAGCCTGGCCATTTTTTTTTTTTTTTGAGTCAAAGTCTTACTCTGTCGCCCAGGCTGTAGTGCAGTGGCATGATCATGGTTCACAAAGCCTCCACCTCCTGGGCTGATGGGATCCACCATCTTCAGTCTCCCAAGTAGCTAGGAAAGCATGCATGTGTCACCATCACCAGCCAATTTTTAAAGTTTTTATAGAGATGAGGTCTGTCTATCTAGCCTAGGCTGGTCTCAAACACCTGGGTTCAAGCAATCCTCTCACCTCAGCCTCCCAAAATGGTGGGATTACAGACGTAAACTTTATATCATGCCCAACCTTGATTAAAAGCTTAAAGCTAAGACTTCGTACTTTAAAAATACAGGAAGAAAACCTAGAAAACACTCTTCAGGATGTTGGTCTATGCAACACATTTATGTCCAAGTTCTCAAAACCAAATGTAGCAAAAACAAAAATTCACAAGTGGGACCTAATTTAATGAAGGATATTGTGCAAAGCAAAATAAACTATTAATAGAGTAGGTAGACACTCTATAGAATGGGAGAAAACAGTTCCAAACTATGCATCCAACAAAAGGATTAACATCCATAATCTACAAGGAACTGAAACTGACAAGAAAAAAACCCATAAAAACATGGACAAAGAACATGAACAAATACTTCTCAAAGGAACATATGTAAACAACCCACAAACAGGAAAAAATACTCAACATCACCAGTCTTCAGAGAAACACACATCAAAACCACAATGAGATACCATCTTACATCACTCAGAATGGCTTTTATTAAAAAGTCGATTAGTCTATCATACTCAGCGATCTATCACAGAAACAAAGAACTGAGTACCACATGTTCTCACTTATCAGTAGACCCTGAACATTTATCATAATACTGTAAGAAAGGGTTTAGCAGTAGCGGGATACTGCCAGGGGAGGGATGAGGGGAGCACATAACATCAATAGGGTACCTGATCTCAAACCAAGCAAAGTGGGGACCAAAGGGATGCTCAAACTTTACCTGTATGATGACAACGTATATACCTAATCCTGAATTGTACCCAACACCTTTTAAATAAAAAAAAGGTAAAAGAAAAACCAGAGAAGAAAAAAAAAATCAAACAACATATGTTTGCGAGGTTACAGAGAAAGGGGAATGCTCAAACACTGTTGTTGGCAACATAAACTAGTGCAGCCTCGGTGGAAAGCTGTTTGAAATGTATCAAACAGCTAGAAATTATCTTTAGCAAATTAACCTAGAAACAGAAAACCAAATACTGCATGTTCTCACTTATAAATGGAAACTAATGAGCTAGGGAGGTGAAAAATACAAGTAGTCTCAACTACTTGGTAATGATTGTCTGAGCCCAGGAAGTTGAGGCTGCAGTGAACCACGATTGTGCCATTGCACTCCAGCCTGGGCAACAGAGTAAGACCCCAGTTAAGAATAAATAAGTAAATAAGTACAAGGAAGCTAAACATTAGGTGCACACGGGCATAAAGATGGAACAACAGACGCACTGGAGACTCCTAAAGGGAGGAGGGAGAAGTGAGAGTTCAAAGACTACCTATTGGGTACCATCTCCACTATTTGAGTGATGGGTTCCATAGAACCCCAAACCTCATCATGCAATATAACCACATACAAGCATGTACATGTACCCCTTGAATTCAGAATAAATTAAAAATAAAAGTATCTTTACCTCCTCTGTCTTTACCTTCTCTAACCTGTAAGGGGTCATGTTGTTAGGAATGGACCACTGAAACTCTCTTGATAATAACTGAAGCCATATGGCCACCTAATATCTCCCAAGATCAGGTAAGGCAGCTCAAGGTACCTGCACCTCCATCCCATCACCGGTCTAAAGACACCACAAACTTGTACATGGTGAGCCTTACTCTACCCAGAAAAGAACCAGTTACACATAGTATAAGTGACTGATACCTGTCTGGGTAGGGCACCGCACACAGCATGTCTGAATGGAGAGCTTCTGTCCCATGTTCCAATGTAAACCATGGCAGCTTACACAATCCCACAAGTAGAGCATGATAACTGAACCCTGATCTCATAAGGACTAGGGAATACCCATTCCACTGACCTCTAACTTGTATCTCATCTTCAGTGAGGGTCTTCTCAGCTGCTCTATGTTTTCCTACATGATAGGAAGGACCAGGAGAGAACAAGTTTGTCCCATTTTTCCCTTCTATTGGAAAATATCTTCAACTCCTTTATCTTTACCTTCTCTAACCTGTAACTGTTCACATTGTTAGGAATGCACCATTATATCATCATGAAGATGCCGGGGGGTCCAGGTGGCCATCTAGGATCTCCCAAGATCAGGTAAGGCGCCTTAAGGCACCTGCAGCCCCTCCTCAACACTGGTCTGAAGGACACCACAAGCAAGTACTTGGTGTGCCTTACTCTACGCAGAGACAAACCAGTGACGTGTCATGTAAGTGACTGATACCTGTCTGGGTAGGGCACTGCACAAAGAATGTCTGAATGTGGAAGTGCTATCCCCATCCCTCACAGTGACCCCCTGAAGCTTTCATCGCTCCCCTCAGCCCAGTGTGATGCTTGAACCCTGATATTACTGATAAGTTCTAAGGAATACCCACTCCACTGTCCCCCAACTTGCCTAAAGAGGATCCTCTCACCTGCTCTGTGTACACCTGGACGATAATCCAAAGCAAGAGAAAACTGCTTGTTCCCATTTTTTTTTCCTCTGGGCAACGTCTTTCTCTCTAACCTGTAAATGTACAACACAACAGGAATGGATTACTAAAAATAGTTTACTCCTCCCCAAAGTTAAAAAATGGACACACATATACACAAACACCATTTGAGGCATCCACCACATCCTGCTGCACTCTAAAAATGCTTACAATATAAACATAAGGAAAACCAGTTGAAAGACCCCCAGAATCCTAGTAATGGAAGTGGATATGGGTCGAGGAGTATGAATATGGATAGGACAGAAATGTCATTTCCTCTTTCATTCCTTAACCTAGGCAACTAAGGCTGAAGGGACAGTACACATACCTTGTAGCCCTTCAGAGATCCTCCTCTTGGGACTGGCACAAATCCCACAAAAGGGATTAGACTCCTTAGGTAGTGGCTTACATGTCCAGTTAGTGTAGAAACAGGAATGAGCGGATTGAGGTGCTGCAGTCAGGTAACTGAGGGCAGGAACAATGGACGACTGTCTTTCAAGTATCAGCTCTGTAGTCTGTTGTCAAGACAGTTATTAACATTCTTTTTCTTTTCTATTTAATGCTGTTATTATCAATCTATCCCAGGTCATCCTATTTCCTTCAGCAAGTCCTTTGTTGGTCTGTGACTGAAGTATTCCATCTGTGAAATAAAGACTATGATACACTGAATACACTTATCCTCTTCCAACTTTTAACAACTTTGTTAACTGAGATATAATTCACATACAAAAAGCCAATCTTTTAAAACTTAGTCAATTTTAGGCCAGGCTTGGTGGCTGACACCTGTAATCCCAGCACTTTGGGAGGCAAGAAGATTGCCAGAGCCCAGAGGTTCGAGATCAGGCTGTGCAATTTGACAAGACCTCATGTCTACAATAATTTTTTAAAAATTAGCCAGACATGATGGCACATGCCTGTAGTTCTAGCTACTTCGAAGGCTGAGGCAGAAGTATCACCTGAGCCCAGCAGGTCAAGGCTGCAGTAGCCATGAGTGTGCCACTGCATTACAGGCTGGGATAGAGTCAGACTCTGACTTTAAAAATAATAATTTTACAAAATATACTCAATTTCAGGATATTGGCTGGTACCTGGAAAACCCTGACCTACTTTGTATCTCTGGATTTTCATTTAGTAGACATTTCACACAAATGGAATCCTACAATATGTGTCCTTTTGTGTCCGTATTCTTTCACTTACCATAATGTTATCCAGGCTCCTGAATGTGGTAGCATGTATCAGTGCTTCATATCCATTTGTGCCTGAAAAATATTACACTGCATGGAAAAACCACATTTTATTTATCCATTCATCAGGTAATAGATACAACAGTTGTTTCCAACTTTGGGCTTTTATGAATAATATTGTTATGAATATTAGTATACAAGTTTCCCCCCCTTTTTTTCGATGTCGGCTTGCTAGGGAAGCGTTCTTTGCAAAAATATACATACTCAGATTTGGTGGCTATGTACCTAGGATTCAAGTGCTGAATCACAAATTAAAACCACATTTAACTTTCTGAAGAACTCTCACACTGTTTTCCAAAGTGGCTGGACCATTTTACCAACCTACCAGCAATGTGTGATTCTTCTCGTTTTCCCCCCAATCTCACCAACACTTTTAGATGAGAACATCTTTTAGATGAGAACCTTCTTCTGGGCATGAAGTATAATGTCATTGTATTTTTCACCTGTATCACCCTCATTTCATATAGTTTTATTTTTTCAAATGTTTATTGGTCACTAACACGTTTTTGGTGAAAAAGCTACTAAAATTATTTTCCTGCTTTTAAATAAGTTTATGTTCTTACTATTCAATAGTAGAAATTATATAATCTACATAAAATTATCTTATGTGATATACAATATGAAAATATTTTTTAACATGGTAACTTCTTTGAGAATTCTTGACAAAAACTAGAATTGTCCTTTTCTTCATACCAAAATTTCTCTAAAAGATAGCACTTCAATAACACACCATGACATGGCCAGACTGGAATGACACAAAGTCCTTTCAAAATCATAATTTTGGTGCAAAGCTCTCTGAGTACAATCAACTCTTGTAAGACAAACATAGAGGATTACTAATAGAGGAATAGCACCAAAGCAAAGGTGTGATTTTGTGTACTTGATACTCTGATTTAAAGCAATTAACAGGGATAATGTAGGATGTGATACTTGATCTAAAACTATTTCAGAATGTGTACTCCTACAACTAGAATAGTCTTAAAAATGAATAATATCAAGAGGTAAGGTGGTAGGCCAAATTTGAAATGTACAAAAATTAGAATGTAATTTGTAACAATTAATTATAAATTACAAAGAAAATAAAAAAGGATGTGAGAACACAGTCTCACTAAAAACCTAAATATACAATTACTAAGCATAAATTTATCTTATGCTTTTTAGGCACCTACAAAGAAAGCATCTTTCCTGGAGAACTCAGAGTTGAATTTCTCACCCTTCTTTTGCATTTGTGTCAAGGAGTAAACAAGATCTATACTGAGAACCTGTTCCTATCAGTTGAGATTAAAACACAGTGGTCTATAGCCACAGTTAAAGCCTAAACGTCTTGGGGACCTTTGAGGTACAGGTGCCTGCCAAGATCCTCCCGGGTTAAAGGAAAGCAATTCAAGGAAGCTTGCAGCTCCACCCCATCACAAACCCATAGACTCTGGAAAGATGGTAATTGGTGACTCATACTATAATCAGAAAAGTACCAGTTCCACGTTGTGTAAGACCTTGGCACCTTTTGAGTAGGGAAATACAGCAGGACTGAATAAGCAGGTGCTATCCCATTCCCCAGCATTCTCTCCCACAGCTTTAATCACTACCATCAGCACAGCATGATGCCTGAACCCTGATCTTATTCATAAGGTCCTTTAAAAAGACCCACAAAGCTGCCCTCCAACTTGCCTGTCTCCCCACAATGAGCATCTTCTCACTTATTCGATGTTTACCTAGGAGACTGCCAGGCCCAGGAAAAAATTAAGTGGGTTTTCATTTTTTCCTCTTCAATAAGTTTCATCATCGCCTCTATCATTATTTCCTCTACCCTTACATGTGTTCACTTTGTAAGAAGTGGAACTTTCAAATCATCTTGTGGATGGCTGAGGTTGAGGTGGTTGCTTAGAATCTCCTGGGATCAGGAAAGGCAGGTCAAGGCACATGAAATTTCACTCCATCACCAGTCCAAAGGCCAAAATAAACTTGTACTTGGTGAACCACGCTACCCAGAGAGGAACCAGTCACCGGTACTCTAAGTGACAGGTGCCTTTCGGGCTAGGGCCCTGCACAAAGCACATCTGAATGTGGACGTGCTACCACACCTTGAAAGAAACCCACCACGGTTTTCATCACTACCTTCAGCACAGAATGAGGCCTGAACCCTGATCTTGTATATTCACTAGTCCAAGAAAATACTTACCCCCTTGCCCTCCAATGTGCATCCCTCACTCAATGAGTAATCACTCACCTGCTCGGTGTTTACCTAGATGATTCATGAGAACAAGCTTGTTCTCATTTTCTCTTCTATTAGAAAGTATCTTCACTTCCTTTAACTTTCCTAACCTGTAGGTATTCTCATTGTTACCAATGGGCCACTGAAATCACCTTGAGGATTACTGAGGTCCAGTTGGTTGCCTAGAACCTCTGCAGATCAGTAAGGCAACTTCATCCCATTACTGGACTAAGGGACTACAAACTTGTACATGGTGAGTTTTACTCTATCTAGACAGGAACCACTCACGTGTAGTCTAAGTTCTGGATAGAGTACTACAAACAGCATGAGTGAATGTGGAGTTGCTGGCCCATACCCAATTGTAACCCACTGTAGTCTCACCAATTTTCTCACTGGAACATTATACCTGAATCATGAACTTGTGTATTTTTTAGTTCTAGGGAATATCACCTCCTCTACCCTGCAAACTGCATTCTTCTCTCAGTGAAGCTACCCTCAACTGCTCAATGAGTTCCTGGGTGATTGCACCAGGAATAAAGAAAAAGCTTGTTTCCGTTTTCTACGAGAAAGCATCTTCCTCTTCTCTATATTTATCTTCCCTAACCTATACGTGTACATATTGTTTAGAACAGACCATTGAAATCTTCCTGCGGATGTCTGAGGTCCAGGTGGCCACCTAGTATCTCTTGAGATTAAATAAGGATGTTCAAGGCTTCTCCAGCTTCTCCCACTTCACCAGCCGAAGGTTACCACAAACCTTGTCATGGTGAGCATTACTCTACCCAGAAAAGAACAAATGATACATCGTAAAAGTGCCTGCTACCTTTCTGGTTAAGGCCCTGCACACAACATAGCTTAATATAGAGGTCTACTGGATAGATCAACTTAAACACCTGCAGCATTCATCATTTCCTTCAGCACAGTAACAAGCCTGAACCCTAATCCTTTTAATTCATATATCCTAGGGGGAGTACCCACTCCACTGCATATACCCTAAATCCAACCCTCATTGAGGATCCACTCATGTGCCACTCAATGACTGGCAGGGAGAGCAGAGAACATGCTTGTTTCCTAGTCTCTTCTATAAGAAAGTATATTCATCTCCACTTTCCTTATCTTATCTAACCTATACATGCTAATGTTGAAAGGAATGAAGAGTAAAATTATCTTGAGCAAAAATGAGGTGCAGGAGGTCACCCAGGATCTCCTGGAATCAGGCAAGGCAATTCAAGGCACCGTCATGGGGCTGAAGGCCATCACAAGCATGTACTTGGTCAGTTTTCTTCTACCCAGAGAGGCAACAGACACATGTAGTATAAATGAATGATATCTATCTGGATAGGGCACTGTACACAGTAGGTCTGAATGTGGAACTACTGCTCTATACCCCACTGCAACTACCTGTAGCTTTCATCACCCACCCAGTACACTGTGACGTCTGAACTCTGATCTTATTTATTCTTAAGGGCAAGGGAATGCCCACTCCACTGGCCTCCATTTTAATCCTTTCCAAATGAGTACCAACTTACCTGCTTTATATTGACCCAGGTAATAGGCAAACTTGTTTACATTTTCTCATGTATCTTCAGCAACTGATTTTACCTTTTCTAACCTCTAGGGATTCATGGTGTCAGGAATAATCCCCTGAAAAAATCTTGAAAATGACTGAGGTTAGGTAACTGTGCCGTTTCTCCTAAGAGCAGATAAGGCACCTTAAGGCACCTGTACCTGCAACTGCATCACTAGTAGGAAGACCTCCAAATATCTGTACTGGGTGAGTCTTAATCTACCCAGAGAAGCACCAGACACATTTAGTATAAATGACTGATACCTTTCTGGGTAGGGTACAGCCCACGACATATCTGAATCTGGAGCTTCTGCCACATACCCAATGAAAGTCCTGGCAGCTTTCATCACCTGCCCAGTAGCCATGACCCCTGCACCTCAAAATTATTTATCTGTAAGTCGTAGGAAATATCCATCCACTAGCCTACACCTTGCATCCCTCCCTGAGTACCCTCTCACCTGCTGTATATTTACCTGGTGATTGGGAGGACCACGAGACAACAAGCATGTTCCCGTTTCTCATCTACTAGGAATTACCAACACCTCCTCTGTCTTTATCTTCTTTTAACTGTCGGTGTCAGGTTGGTAGAAATAGAGTATAGGAAGCACCTTGAGAATGAGATCCAAGTAACCACCTAGTATTCCCCAAGATCAAGTAAAGCAATTCAAGGTGCCTGTAGTTTCACCTTTAGCACGGGTTCGAAGCCACCAAATATTTGTACATTGTGAGCCCTCCTCTACCCAGAGAGGCATCAGACACATGCAGAATAAATGACTGATACCTGTCTGGGTAGAGCACTGCACACAGTGGTTTGAATGTAGAACTATTGCTCTATACCCTAACGTAACCACTTGCAGTTTTCATTAACCACCCAGTATACCATTACGTCAGAACCCTGGTCTTATATAGTCATAAGGGCTATGGAACACCCACGCTGCTGGACTCCACTATGATCCTTCCTGGATGAGTTCTGACTCACCTGCTCTATATTGACCTGGGTAATAGGGCCAGGAGAAACAAGTTTTCTCCCAATTTCTCATGTATCTTCAGCAACTCTGTTATTACCTTCTCTAGCCTCCAGGAATTCATGGTGTTAGGAATAAACCACTGAAATCCTCTTGAGAATGACTGAGGCTAGGTGACCATGCTCTATCTCCTAAGATTGGATATGGCTGCTCAAGGCACCTGAAGCTTCATCTCCATCACTAGTAGGAAGGCCTCCAAATACCTGTGCTGGGTGAACCTTAATCTACCCAGAGAGGCAACAGACACGTTTAGTATAAATGACTGATACCTTTCTAGGTAGGGTACGGCCCACAATGTATTTGAATGTGGATCTTTTGCAGCTTTCATCACTTCCTCCATAATGCCTGAACCCCGACCTTATTTATTCGTAAGTCACAGGAAATACCCATCCACTGGCCTTCACCTTACATCCCTGCCTGAGTAACCCCTCTCACCTGCTCTATATTTACCTGGGTGATTGGGAGGACCAAGAGACAACAAGCATGTTCTCATTTCTCATCTAACTAGGAAGTATCTTCACCTCCTCTGTCTTTATCTTCTTTGCCTTTTGGTGCCAGTTTGGTAGAAATGGACTACAGAAAACACTTTGAGAATGACTGAGATCCAAGTAGCCACCTAATATCCCCTGAGATCAGGTAAAGCAATTCTAGGTGCCTGTAGTTTCAACTTTATCACTGGTCCAAAGCCACCAAATACTTGTACACGGTGAGCTTTCTTTTACCCAGGGAGACATCAGACACATGTAGTATAAATGACTGATACCGCTCTGGGTAAAGTACTGAACACAGCATGTCTGACTGTGCAGCTGCTGGCTCATAACCCCACTGTAGTCCCCTGCAGCGTTGATCACTCACCCACTGGTTTATGATGCCAGAAATTTGAACTTCTTTATTCATAAATCTCAGGAAATGCCCACTCCAAAGGCCTCCTACCTGTGTCCTTCCCTCACTGTATACCCACTCATATTCTTCACATTTACCTGGGAGACTGGCAAGACTAGGAGAGAACAAACTTGTTCTCATGTATTAGGAAGTATTTCTATCTCCTCTGTTTTTAATCATCTCTGACTTACAGGTGTTTGTTATTAAAAATGGACAATGAAAATCACCTTGAGGATGACTGCGGTCCAGGTGGCCACCTAGTATCTCCTTTGATCAGGTAAGGAAGCTCAAGGTGCCTTCAGTTAAACCTGCATCACACGTCAAAAGGTTACCAAGTATACTTGTATTTGGTAAGACTTACTCTACCCACAAAGGAACTAGTCACCAGCAGTCTAGGTCACTGATACCTTTCTGGATAGAGCACTGCACACCCACTATAACTGCCCACAGCTTTTATCTCTTCCCTAAGGATGAAGTTGATTTACTGATAAGATGAAGCCTGATTTACTGATAGGTCCTAGGAAATACTCACTCCTCTCCCTTTCAATTTGCATTCCACCCTCATTGAGGATCTTCTCACCTAATTTGTATATTATTGTGCAATAGGCAGGACCAGGGACGAACAAGCTTAATCCAATATTCTCTTCCATTAGGAAGAATATTCAGCCTTCCAGTCTTTATCGTCTCTAACCTGTTGGTTTGCCTGTTACTACGAATGGCACATGGAAGTCATTTTGAGGACAACTGAGGTCCAAGTGGTCATCTACTATCTCCTAAGATCAGGTCAGGTAGCTTGAGGCGCCTGCAGCTTCATCCTTATCACTAGTCAGAAGGTCACAAAATGCCTGTATGTGGAGAGCCTTACTCTACCCAGAGGAATCAAACTCATGTAGGAGATATGACTGATACCTTTCTGGGTTAGGTAATGCACACAACATGTCTCAACATGAAACTGTTGTCCCATGCCCCACTGTAACCCCCTGCCACTTTCATCTCTCCTCTAAGCACAACATGAGACCTGAACACTGATCTTAATTATTAGTAAGTCCTAAGGAATACCCACTTACCGCTCCTTCAACCTTCATCACATCTTCCACGAGGATCCTCTAAACTCTTTTATGTATAACTGTTAATAGGCAGGATCAGGAAAGAACAAATCTATTATGAAGTATGTAAGGCTTGTCTTTCTTTACCTTTTATAACTTGTAATTCATGTTAAGAAGGAACCACTGAAATCATCTTGAGAATGACTGAGGTATAGGTGGCCATCTAGTATCCCAAGATCAGGTAAGGCAGTTCAAGGCACCTGCATTTGCACCCCCATAACCAATGAGAAGGCTACTGAATACTTGTATTAGGTGAGCCTTACTTTACCTAGACGGAAACCGTTAACAAGCAGTCTACATGACTGATACATTTCTAGATGGGGTACTGCATATAGCATGTAAACTGTAAACTCTCTGCAGCTTTCAGCACTCCTCCCACCCCCGACCCATCGCTGAGTAGAGTGTTATGCCTGAATCCTGATCTTTTTTATTCCTAAGTCCTAGGGACTACCCAGACCACTACCCTCCACCTTGTAGCCCGTCTTCAATGAGGGTTCTCTCACCTGCTCTATATTTACCTGGATAACTTTCAGGACCCGGAGAGAACAAGATAGTTTCCAGTTTCTCAACTAGGAAGTATCTTCATCTCCTCTATTTTTATCTTCTCTTACCTATAAGTGTTCATGTTGTTTAAAAAATGGACCACTGAAATCATTTTGAGGAAGACTGAGGTTGAGGTGGCCATCTATGATACTCTGGGTACAGGTAAGGTTTCTCAGACATCTGCAGCTTACACCCATCACTTGGCTGAAGTTCACCACACGTGTTCTTGGGGAGACGTAGTATACCTAGAAAATAACAAGTAACACATCATGGCTTAATGTGGAAGTCCTGTCCCATCCCCTATAGAAACCTATAGAAACCCCCTGCAGTTTCCATCATTCCACTCAGCACAGCATGAAGCCTGAACCTTAATCATATGTATCCCTAAGTCCTAAAGAATACCCACTTCACTGCCCTCCCAATTGCAGCCCTCCTTCAATGAGGATTCACTCACCTGCTCTATGTGCATCTGGATAATTGGTAGTCCCAGTAGAGAAGATGTTCCCATTTCTTCTTCCTCAATTAGGAAGTTCTTTATCTCTGCTATCTTTATCTTCTCTAACCTATAAGTGTTTGTGTTATTAAGAATGGACCACTAAAATCATCTTGAGGATGCCTTTGTTCTAGGTGCCTGCTCAGGATCTCTTGGTATCAGAGAAGGCAGCTCAAAGTGCCGGCATCTCCACATCACTGGTCTGAACATGTTCTTGGTGAGTCTTACTCTACCCAGGAAAGAACCAGCAATATGCAATTGATGTGAATGGCATCTTGCTGAGTAGGGCATGGGACACAACATGTCTGAATGTGGAGGCACTGCCCCATCCCCCACCATAAAGCTCAGCAGATTTCATCACTCCCCTCAGCACAACATGAGGCCTGAACCCTAATTTATTTATTCCTGACTCCTAGGAAATACCCACTTCACTACCCTCCAGTTTGTATCTAACCCTCAGTGAAGATCCCCTCACTTGCTCTATGTGTACCTGTATGGTTGTCCAGACCAGGAGTGAATTGTCTTGACCCTGTTTTCTTTGTTCATTTCAAATGATTTGATGCTCCCTGAAGTTAAAAGGAAACTTAAACTACACCAACCACATCCTTTTTTCTATACATTCTTCAGTTCAAATCCATGGAGGGCAGAAATTTAACTTCCTCTTGATCCTTTGAGAAGAAACTAAATTTTAACTTATTTCTGTTGAATTCCACTATAGGCCTCTCATTTTCTGATTTTCCCTGAATCCATCTGAACCTGAAAGAAGTTGTAAAGACAGTATGTAAGAAGACACGTAACCCTGAACCAGTTCTCATGGCCATGACTGGAACCACCCTCAAAATATCAATTGAAACTATCAATACCCATGTGACACTTCACCTATCATACCTTTCAAAGCTTGACACAATTGTAGCAAAGAATCATCTTCTTTCTTCACCAAAGTAAGCAAATTAAGATGATACAGAGCAAAGAAAAAATATGCCTATTGTCTGCTACTATTGTACTTATCATATATTTTCTTGACATCTACCAAGACCAAACTCTAATGGATTTAAGGGAACAAAAATGGAGGATATAACTAGTCATATAAACTCATCAGGAGGAAATGAGCCATGTCTACTTTTCTAAGGATATTGATTTTTCAGAAAACTATCATTTGGCATTCCATATTAAAAAGAAAAACACATTCACTGACAGTTGACAATATGACGCTGATTTTAAAAAGCCTTCTTGATAGGTAATTCACATATCGTACAATTTACCCAGTTAAAATATGCCATTCAATGACTTTTTTTGTATATTCACAGAGTGGTGCAACCATCATCACAATCTAATATTGGAACATTTTCATACCACACACAAAAAATACGGTACCCATAAGAACCAAAAAAATACAGTACCCATAAGAACCTCCTAAATCCCCCCAACCCCCAACCTGAGGTAACCACATAGCTACCTTGTCTCTATAGATTTACCCTTTGATATTTCATATAAATAGAATCATACACTATGTGGTCTTTTCTGTTGGGATTCATCCCATGTTATAGCATCTATCAATATCTAACTTCTTTTTACTGCTGAATAATATTCTATTGCATAAATATACTATGTTTTATTATCCATTCATTAATTGATGAATATTTGAATTGCTTCCACTTTTATGGCTATTAGGAATATACATTCTGTGAACAACCATTTACAAGTTTTATTGTGTATAGATGTTTCCAGTTCTTCTAAGTAATAACTAGGAGTTGAACTGCAGGGTCATAGGGTTACCCAATGCTTAACCACTTGGAGAACTACCAAACTGTTTTTCCAAATGACTACGTGACAATATATTCCCAACAGCAATGTATGAGGGTTCCCATTTCTCCACATCTCTGCTGACACTTGTTTACTCTCTATCTTATTGATTAGAAATCTTAGAAAGTATAACTGGCATCTCATTGTTGGTTTTCATTTGCATTTCCCTGTTGGCAAAAGATATATAACATATTTTGTTGTGATTATTGGCCATTTGTGGATGTTTTTAGTAGATAAATATGTATTCGGATCCTTTCTCCAACTTATTTTTTTCTTTTTAAAATTTTTTAATTCATTAATTAATTTTCCTTTCTCCATTTTAAAATTGGGTTGTTTTCCTTTTAATTATTGAGATGTAAGTGTTCCTTTTGTATTCTAAATATAAGTACCCTATCAGATACACAGTTTGCAAATATGCTCTCCCATTCACCACATTGTCTTTTCCCTTTCTTGATAGTTCACTTCGATACACAACTTTTCTGAAAAATTTATTTTGGTGAAGTTCACTTTATTTTTTGTTTTGTTGTTTCTTCTATAGTATTACATAATTCAAGATTACAAAGCATTCCACCTACATCTTATTCTTATAATACTTTCAGTTCTTACAGTATTCTTTTGATTCATTTTGAATTACTTGATGTGTGTTGTGAAGGAAGCGTCTAACAATACAAATTAAACCACATAGATTTGGCACTGTCAGCTGATTAGAACGATACACACACACACACACACACCAAACACCAAACATTTAGCTGGCAATACAAATGGAGGAAAGAAGGAAGCAGAAATGGAACTCTCATACAAAACTAGTAGAAATGCAAAATGGTACTTACACCATAGAAAAGAATATGGCACTTTCTTATAAACATACGTTTATCACATGACCCGGTCTTTCTAATCCTAGGTATCTGACCAAGAGAAAAGAAAATCTGTATTCACACAAACAGATGTATGCAAATGTATTTTATCAGACGTACGCTTAATTCCCAGAAATGTAAACAACCTAACTGGCCTTTAGCTACTAGACAAATAAATGTACAACCTCCATCCAATGAACTGTCACACAGCAATAAAAGACAGGTGTATTGACTGTATTTGTATGGCATTCTGAAAAAGGCAAAACTAGAAATCTGGAGAAATTGTCGTGATGTAACTGTTCTGTGTCTTGATAGTGATAGTGGTTAAATCACCCTATTCACATGCCACAACTCAGTACTGTATACTAAAAAGAGGGAAACTGCCAGGGAAGGGAGGGGGACACCTCATCCACAAGGATACTTGCATAATGAATATTTGCATACCTAACCCTGAATTGTACCCCACATCTTTAAAAAGAAAAAGAAATACTGTAAATTTAAAACAAAGAACTAAATGAATAAACACTAATTTACAAATGTTTATGTAAAACAATCAAATTGAAATCATTTGAAAAATAAATCAGCCGGGCGTGGTAGTGCATGCCTGTAATTCCGACTACTTGGAAGGCTGAGGTGGAAGGATCACCGGAGTCCAGCGGGTTGAGGCTGTGGTGGCCGGGAGCGGCCACTGCACTCCAGTGGGCGACTGAGTGAGACTCCAACTCAATAGAAAAAAAGAAAAGAAAAGAAAAGAAAAATCATGAAAATAGAAATTAAATTTATTTTCCACCTTAAGTCATAAGCTAGATAAACCCATTTAATCATTCTACATTGTTTTTTTGTTTGTTTTTTGTTTTGAGTTGGAGTCTCACTCTGTCACCCAGACTGGAGTGC
>NW_007251376.1:260913-287070 GCF_000164805.1 Carlito syrichta | reverse complement strand
AGGCAATCCACTCACCTCCGCCTCCCAAGGCGCAGGATTACAGGCTGAGCCACCGAGCCCGGCTATCATTCTACATTGTATTTAAAAAAATTATAACACTACTTTATATCTCATAAATATATATAACTATAAATTGTTAATATACAATAAAAATAAAGGGAGATAAATAACAACTAGAAATGAATGTCAATTCCAGGAACAAAACATATGATCCATATGCAATTAAATCATTCTGACAGCATAGTGAATGCTAAAATCATGATGCTGACTTCAATGCAGCCAACTAAGCTGATAAAAATTCAATGTGTAAATTTAATCTTGGAACAAAAATCAAAGTTCTTTATTTGCAAACACTAAGTTTCTCCCTCCCCAATATGTTACAGGAGGCATCATCAAAGGAAATACATTTTTATCATTTTATGAATACATGTGGAGTGTCTTGGAGAATTGACAACTATGTTATATCACTCATATCACTTATTAATTTCATTGAGAAAACAATCCAACAAACACATTTGGGCATTAAAATTGAACAGGAGTTCAATTTGGCACATTACAAATAATACTGTATAACCACAAGGGGCCGGGCTCGGTGGCTCAGCCTGTAATCCCAGCACTTTGGGAGGCCGAGACAAATGGATTGCCTGAGCCTGGGGGTTTGAGACCCACCTGGCCAACTTGGTGAGACCTTGTCTCTACAATAAATCAAAAATCAGCTAGGTGTGGTAGCACACGTCTGTAGTTTCAGCTACTTGGAAGGCTGAGGCAGAAGGATCGCTGGAGCCGAGCAGATAGATCAAGGCTGCAGTGGCCAGGAGCGAGCCACTGCACTCCAGTCTGGGCAACAGAGTGAGACTCCAACTCAAAAAAAAAAAAAAAAAAAAAAAAAGCACAAGGTAGGTATATACTGAACAAAAAGACACATGGAGAAGAACATTTACATACATGATTAAATATCTAATTGGAAAGTACTGCCTAATTTTGCCAGATGTGTAAAGAATTTAAAATATTTATTTAAAATGTATATTATATTTTCAAGTCCACTTGCAGTGAAACATTTGCAAGTTGTTTATCCTCTAAAAGACCAAGTATTTGGGCTAGGCACAGAGGCTCATACCTGTAATCCCAGCACTTTGGGCGGTGAGACGAGAGGATTGTCTGAGTCCAGGAGTTTGAGACCAGCATGGACAACATTGTAAGACCTCGTCTCTACAATAAAATTAAAAAACTAGGACTCCTATCTATCACCATACACAAAAATTAACTCTAAATGGATCAAAGACCTAAACATAAAACCTCAAACTATAAGAATCTCAGAAGCTGGGCTCGGTGGCTCAGCCTGTAATCCCAGCACTTTGGGAGGCTGAGGTGAGAGGATTGCCTGAGCCCGCGCGTTCGAGACCCACCTGGGCAACTTGGCGAGACCTCATCTCTTCAGTAAATCAAAAAATTAGCTGGGCATGGCAGCGCGCACCTGTAATTCCAGTTACTTGGAAGGCTGAGGCAGAAGGATCGCCGGAGCCCAGCAGGTCGAGGCTGCGGTGGCCAGGGGTGGCCACTGCACTCCAGTCTGGGTGACAGAGTGAGACTCCAACTCAAAAAAAAAAAAAAAAAGAATCTTAGGAAATGCAGGAGACGCCCTTATGGAAACTGGAACTGGCAACCAATTCCTATTCAGAACCCTAAAGGCCAATACCTTAAGAGTGAGATAGACAAGTGGGACCTCATCAAACTAACGAACTTCTGCAAAGGAAGAGAAACCATCAAGAGAGCATGGAGACAGCCCACAGAATGGGAAAAATATTTGCCAACTGTATATCTGACAGAAGCCTAACATCTAGGATCTACAGGGAACTCAAATGCACTGAAAGGAAAAAAACAAACAGCCCCATTTAAAAGTGGGCAAGCAACATGAATAGACACTGCTCAAAAGAAGATATACGGGCAGCCAACAGACACATGAAAAAGTGCTCAGCCTCACTCATCATCAGAGAAATGCAAATCAAAACCACACTGAGATACCACCTAACCCCAGTAAGAATGGTCATCATTAATAAAACAAACAACAACAGATGCTGGCAAGGATGTGGAGAAAAAGGAACGCTTCTACACTGCTGGTGGGAATGCAAACTAGTGCAACCTCTTTGGAAGACAGTGTGGTGATTTCTGAAAGAACTAGAAATTGACCTTCCATATGACCCAGTAATTCCCCTATTGGGAACATACCCAGAGGAACTCAAATTATTCTACAAAAAAGATACCTGCACACGTATGTTTGTTGCAGCCCTATTCACAATAGCAAAAACATGGAACCGACCATGTTGCCCATCAAAGCTGGACTGGATAAAGTAAATGTGGTACATATACACAATAGAATATTACGTAGCCATAAAGAAGGACAAACACTGGACTCTGCAGCAACTTGGATGGATTTAGTGTCTATCATACTCAGTGATCTATCACAGAAACAAAGAGCCATATGTTCTCACTCATAAGCAGAACTTGAACAATTATAATACTATAAGAAAGTGATTGGCAGTAGTGGGAAACTGGCAGGGGAGGCTGGGTGGGATTGGCATTTGAGGGAAACTTCTAGAGGAAGGAGTAGCATACCTCATCAATAAGGGTGAGGATGAATAAGGAAAAAAAGACCATCATAATGGGTAAAAAAATAAATAAAAAATAAAAATGAAAATGTGAAAATTGTATAGAACAGACAAAAATGATTCAATGTAAATCTGAAATATAAGAAGACGAGTTTGCAAACTAAAAAGATACAATATTTCATGGAAAAAAATTATAAAAACAAGAAGCATCAAGATCGACCATGGTTAACTTACAGAACATAAAGGTAAAGAAAGGTTTTAACATGAAAATACAAAAAATAATTCACCTACAAGAGAGAACAAAATAAACCTAGACTGATCTCAGATTTTACAGCAATATTCAATGCCAATAAAATAGAGCATACTCTAAAAATTTCCAAAAAAGACATTTTGACTCAATAGCATAGTTGGACAAATTTCTCTTCAAATTGAATGCCAATTAACAAATGCCAAAAACATGAACTAAGTCAGAGAATAAAGTAAATATTAGAACAATTCTAAATGGTATAAATTTATGATTTATTTCTTGATTCAATAATTATTGAATGTTAACATGGAGAAATCTGGGGGTGTAGTTTGGAATAGTATGTTGAAATTCCATTTTCTTCTGCTTTATATTGTTTGAATTTATTTAAAATGAACATGAGTCCTTTTAATACAAAATATGAAGTCTATAAAAAAATTAAAAAATTAGCTGGGCATGGTGGTGCACGCCTATACTCCCAGCTACATGAAAGACTGAGGCAGAAGGATCACCTGAGCACAGCAGGTTGCGGCTGTTGTAGTCATGATGGTGCCACTGCACTTCAGCTGGGTCAAAAAACTGAGACCCCCGACTCAAAAAAGCCCCAGCGTTTTCCACTTGTTAAAACCAATACCTGAAAAATTACTTTTAATACAAATATTAGAAGTAAAGTAGCACCAGTAGGAGTTATAGTTATGTTAGAAGTGATAGTAGTAACATGGATCATCTCATACTTTGCTTACCTGGTTGGCAATATACTCTGGACTTTCATTGCTTACCTGGTTGGCAATATACTCTGGACTTTCATGTGGATTTCCTCATTAGATGGGAACACAGATACACACACACACACACACACACACACACACACACACACACACACACACAGAGAGATAGAGACAGACATAGAAATACAAGACAAGACAAAACAAAAACAGAAACAGAAACAGAGGTTTTTGTTGTTGTTGTTGTTTTAGTCAGAGTCTCACTCTGTTGCCCAGACTGGAGTGCAGTGGCACACTCACAGCCACCCCAGCCTTGACCTGCTAGGCTCAGATGATCCTTCCCCCTCAGCCTTCCAAGTAGCTGGAACTACAGGGGCGCCCTACGGCGCCTGGCTTATTTTTTTATTTATTATAGAGACAAGGTCTTACCAAGTTGCCCAGGCTGGTCTTGAGCCCCTGAGCTCAGGCAATTCTCTTGCCTCAGCCTTCCAAAGTGCTAGGATTACAGGCTTGAGCCACCATGCCCAGCTGAAACGGAGGTTTTAATAATTCTACACTCTTAGTTTGCCATGAGGAATACAAGAGATTAACATATAACAGAATGTTTGGAACCTTATTACCAACACAGAAACAAAAACAATTTTATCATCACAAGATTAGGTTTCATATGTACTTATGTATAACATGTTCAATTTATATTTACAAACCCCTGCACTGCCCAGCAAGAAATACATTCTTTCACGGATTCTTCTCATAAATAGAATTAACCACAAATGTTAAATTCTCTCTATTTTGTGTGTGTGTGTGTTGGAGTCTCACTCTGTCGCCCAGGCTGAAGTGCAGTGGCATGCTCACAACCACTGCAGCCTCGACCTTCTGGGCTCAGGTGATCCTTCTGTCTCAGCCTTCCAAGTAGCTGGAACTACAGGTATCCGCCACAATGCCCAGCTAATTTTTGATTTATTATAAAGATGAGGTCTCCAACCCCCGGGCTCAGGCAATCCTCTCACCTCGGCCTCCCAAAGTGCTGAGATTATAGGCATGTACCACTGCACCCAGCCAAATTCTCTTTTTATATATTAAAATGTCTCCTGATGCTAATAACTCAGGAAGACATAATGGCAGTCAATCATGTTTAGGAAACAAAGTCTTTCAACTCAGAATGATATGGTCTAGATATCAGAATAAATACAAAGCTTCCTAAAATAAAAGTGGAAAAGTAGCCGAGCACAATGGCTCATACCTGTAATCCCAGCATTTTGGGAAGCCAAGGTGGGAGGATTGCTTGAGCTCAGAAGTTTGAGGTTGCCCAGAAATTTGAGCCATGACTGTGCCACTACACTCCAGCCTGGGAGAGAGATTGAGAGTCTAACTCAACAAAAAATAAAGAAAAGTAGAAAAGTTCTTAGGACAACATAAGGAGATAAACCAAGGTGCTGTCCTACTCCCCTTTTTGGACATTGTATTTTAAAGCAGTTAATAAAGGAATGATATGAGTCTTTATATAAATGTAATCCATAAAACTGGTCAGACTTTTGAACTACAATGATCTAAGATAGAGTAACAAGGGATAGTGAATTGGGGTTAGCAAGAAACATATAAATATATACATTGCCTGTTCACCAGCACTTGTCAGTTAACAATATCACGTAACTGGAATTATAGTCAAAGGGAAAAGAAACATGAAAAACTACTAGGAATGACATCTTTTCTAAACATCTATGAAAAACAGCATAATAATCCCAAGGAAAAAACGGTTTGCATAATAAATTCTGGTGAACACATAACAAGAGAAAAGCAAGTTCTATTTTTTCAAGATACTGATTTTGCTCAAAGCCATTCATAATCATTCTATACTCATATAGCTAGAGATTATAGTCAAAGAATTTTGTGAAAGTGATGTTGTTCCTTTGATGCCATGTCCATTTCAACCTGTGCCCAGATTCTCAATAATATTCTTCGCAACCACTAATTTGTTCGCCATTTTCATAATGTGTCACTTCAAGAATGTTATGTAAGTGAAATCATGCAGCATGAAATGTTTGAAGAAAGGCTTCTTTCATTCACCATAATTGCAATACATCCATATTTTGGAATACTACTCAGAAATAAAAAGGAACAAAGATTGCAATCACTTAAATAGCATAGTAATGCTTTCCAGAGATGCTGAGTTCAAAAGTATGGAATGAGTTGATTAAAATCTGCATAGTTTTTTAACTTTTTATTTTCACATAATTATAGGTTCGCCTGCAGTTATAAGAAATACAGAAGTCCTGTTTACCCTTAATCCACTTTCCTCAATGATAATATTTTGTAACCCGTAGAATGCAATCGTTACCAGGATGATGAAATTGATAGTAAAGATAGAGAAGATAACAGAGTCTGAAGATCGATCTATCTTGTTTATCTATCTGTCTGTCTATCTATCTATCTATCTATCTATCTATCTATCTAATCTTTAGAGGCAAGGTCTCACGCTGTTGCCCAGCTAGCGTACTGTAGCACAAGTAAAGCTCATTGCAGTCTCAAATGACTTAAGAGATCCTCCAGCTTCAGCCTCCTGTGTTGCTGGGACTACCAGAGTTGACATCATACCTGGCGATTTAAAAAAAATTTTTGTACAGACAAGGTCTCTCTATGTATGTTGCTCAGGCTAGTCTCAAAGTGGCCTCAAGTGATCCTCCCACCTCAGCTTCCCAGAGCACTGGGATTAAAGCATGAGCCATGGTGACTGGCCTGATGATTTTACTTTTGATGGGTCAAATTTATCCATTTTCCCTTTTATCAATAGGGCTGTTGGTGTCAAGTCTAAGAACTGCTTGACTACTGTAGATCTTCAAGAATCTTTATTTTCTTAAATAAACTTTATTTTTTTACAGCAGCTTTAATTTCACAGCAAAATTTAGCTGTGAAAAGTCCAGAGTTCCAATATATCTTTTGTCCTCACACATCCACAATGTTTTCCCCCCTAAAAGTTTAATAGATTTAAGATCATAATCCATGTTAATTTAATTTTTGCATTAGTTTAAGACTTAGATCAAGGATCATTTTGGTCCTATAGGTGTTTCATTGCTCCAGCATCACTTGGTGAAAACATTATCTGTCTTCCATTGAATGGTTTTTATACCATTGTTAAAAATCAGTTGGGCATATTTATGTAGCTCAATGTCTGCGGTTTGTGTTCTCTTACATTGATCTGTGTCTTTCTACGAATATCACACAATCTTAAGTAATGTAGCTATCTAAGTCTTGAAATCAAGTAGACCTATTCCTCGTACTAAATTTTTTCAAAATTTTTTTATCTATTTTAGTTCTTTTGAATTTCCATATAAATGTGAAAATGATCTCTCTCTCTCTCTCTCTCTCACACACACACATACACACACACACACACACACACACACACACACACACACACACACACACACATACACACACAGTGCTGAGATTTTGAGAGGAATTGTGTGAAGAATATATTTCAATCTGGGGAGAATTGATGTCTTTGCTATATTGACATTTCCAATCCAAAACAATCCATGGTGCATCTATCTATTTACATATTCTTTTATTAGTATTGCATAATCTTCAGTCTAAAATATGATTTCTTACATTTATACCCAGATGTAATTTTCTGCTACAAGCTTACCCTAGTGATGGGATGATTTCATCTCAGTTATTAAGCCTACTTGCCAACCATGGGTGAGAGAATGTTTCAGAAAAACAATAGGAACAGAAAATGGGTAGAGGCAACATGAGTGGCTAAAAGTAACCTGGGGAGCTGACTTTCCACACATCCAGAGAAACTTCTCCAGAAGATTTATCAAAGTAAACACTCCACTAATCAGATTTGAGTTGGAACCGATTCACTTTGGCTCAAATGAACAGCAGACTAGTTCCTTTGATCACCTCTGCTCCAGGGTGATTAGAAGGCCATAAGCCATTGTGTGCGTGTATGTTTAACTAGTTCCAGGATAAGGAAGAATCAGTGCAATCTGAAGTGGCTCTATGCCCACATGGAATCAACTCTGGTCTTACCTACCCTCTCAACCCATTACTAGCTATAAAAACCACTTTCAACAATACTCTCAATTAGATAGCTACCCTTTCTGCTTCATGGGCTGAAAATACTTTTTGGTGGGTGTTACTAGTTTCTCACCCCCATCTCTCTCTCTTTTTTTTTTTTTTTGAGTTGGAGTCTCACTCCATCGCCCAGACTGGAGTCCAGTGGCATGCTCCCAGCCACCGTAGCCTCAACCTGCTGGGCTCCAGCGATCCTTCCACCTCTGCCTTCCAAGTAGCTGGAACTACAGGCGCACACTACCACACCCAGCTAATTTTTGATTTATCGTAGAGACAAGGTCTCGCCAAGTTGACCGGGTGGGTTGCGAACCCGCGGGCTCAGGCAATCCATTCGCCTCAGCCTCCCAAAGCGCTGGGAATACAGACTGAGCCACCAAGCCCAGCCTCACCCCATTTCTTACAATGCTTAGTCTCATACACTTGACCAGTAAGCACTTATGTTGTGTACTCTCAACAGACCCCATTTTTAGAACTAGTAGCCACTTTCCTTGCCCAGCCCCACCTGTTACTAGGGATTTGTAATTCCCTACTTTGAACCAAGCAGGGAATTGAAGATGACTACGCATTGTGTAGTTCACTTGGGCAACAAGCCTCATGGCAGCAGACCCTCTGAAAGTACATAAACCTCACAGCAGAACCTACACGCTCTATTGGTATTCCAGCATTCCCAATATACCCAACATTCTCTTCTTTCCCACACTGCAGCATTCTTACATCCCAACACCAAATGGATTTTAAGATTGAAGAAGGCTTTTAGTAGTTCATAGCATCAGTTTTTGTGCTTCAAATATGATTATGGTTATACTTGCCATTGTTATAGTTAGCTATAGTTACTGTTAAAGCTATGGTTAGATGTAGGTATTGCTATTTTTGTTTAGTCTGTCAGCTGTGGTGATTTATTGGCAATACTAATTATAGATACTAGTTATGCTTATAGTTAGTCATACTTATCTAGTTATGGTTAACTAGTCTGATTACCACCTGCAGCTACTAGCTAGTTGTGGTGATTAGTCATGACTACTAGCCAGTCACATTCTGCCTATTTGCTGTTACTGGCTATGACTATTAACTAGTTGTGATAGTTGGTTATGGTTGTCCGTAGTTGTAGTTATGGCTAAATATAGTTATGGTTGATTATGAATACAGCTTAAAGTATGGTCATAATTATATTCTGTAATAATGTTATATTTACAGGTTATACCATTATAGCTGTACTTATTTTATCTACAATGTAATCTACTCACAGACATATTGAATTCTTCCAAATATTTCATTACCCATGCCCACAGGGGGAGCATACACTTACTATATTATATTATTCCACTATGTTCATTTGACTCCTTGTTCCTTACGAAACACCTGAGGTGCAGTGTCCTTCAGGACAAAGCCATGTATATAAACTCTTGAGGAGAGATTTGGTCTTTCACACCCTGTTATTAGTCACAGACTCCAAGAACCACCTGACAAGTGAAACACCAATCACCTATACAATAATTATTCCTGAAAGCACTCCTCCTCAAAATCCCTAGCCCTCATCCAAATTCAATGAGAAAATCAGCTAGAAAACCTACATGGGAATCTGACACTCTCATACCCAATTTCTCTAAACCAAACCTGCCTGAGCCCCCAGCACAATGCTCCCTCTTATACCAATGTTTCCATGTCCCTCAAATATAGAGGTGCTTTTACCCCAATCTAGAAAGCAAAGCAGTCATGCAGGGAAGCAGAACACATCCTGTGTATTCTTTTCAAGGGTCTATCCATCCAAGTCCAAGTTAAAAAACTTACCTCCTCCAAGAGGCTTTCTCAAATGCATATGGTCAGGAGCCACCTCTCCTTCTCCCGTAAGTTTTCATGTGTAGCTCCCCCAAATGTCCTCTAGCTTGTGTCAGTGTTAACATCTATACTTTTGATTGTTTCCCTCACTGTACTGTGATCACCTGGAGGATAGAACCACATGCCTTATTAATTTCTCCATGCACTAGAGTACAGAAGTGATTTGAAAGTGGTGGGGCATATCCCAATTATGAAATCAGAATCACAGTGAATATTACTAACAATAGAATACAAAGTTTAAGATGGGTTTATTTTGTTTTGATATATATAAATTTTTTCTATCAACTGAAGAAGCATTTAGAAAGTACATAAGGAGAATGAAGATTTAAAAAATTGCAAAAACTATCATAGTTTTGCGCAAGAAAGGGTTAACTCAGTAAGAATACGTTGCCAAGCATATGCCTAAGAAAAGCCTGTTGTCAGTAGTGGCCATTGGCAGAGTTTACCTAAGTCCTCAGAATTCTTGCCTGATATTTTCTACAATAATGTGGAAGGTGGCAACAAAGGAAATATCTAGTGAATCACAAGTCTTAAACTATAACTGAGCAAAGGATAAAGTATATAATTAAGACATATAAGTCACAATGATAATTTTTTGTCATGATAATAGTACTAAATAAAAACAAGTTATTATTTATAGGTACAAATTACTATCATCGTTTTACAGATGAAACAACGGACATTTAAAGAAATTGTGATGATGTGCCTGATGTCCCAAAGTAAATGATAGGTTCTATTTTACCCTGTGATAATGGCTAATAAGCAGTTTTCAGCAAATATTTCAGTAATCTCTTGGCACTTGGGCAGGTGGAAGAAATGCCACTCCTTTACATTTAAATATGGTCATTGCGAATTGCTTAGGTTACTACCAGGGAGAAGGTCTCAGAGCCAGCACCCAATTCACAAACTCTGTCTCTCTCTCTCTCTTGCTTTCTGCCACATCAACTGCCAATTTTTAAAGTTGATGACTGGGACATCTGGGACTTGATTGAAGACAATGTGAGACTAAACCACTTGCTGACTCAGATAAGTAATGTAATATGAGCCAAAAATAAACTTGTCATTTAAAAAGAAAGAAAGAATTCTTGCCCGATAAGACTGTTTTCATACACCTGAGGCCTTTGGCAACCCTGGATTAGCTTGACCAGATAGTTTAAGCTAACAATGTGACTTATGGTGAACACCTGTGTTTGCTCTAGGGCAGCAGTCCCCTTTTTGGCATCAGGGACTGGTTTCATGGAAGACAATTTTTCCATGGCGGGGGGGGGGGGAAGTACAATAAAACCTCACTGCTAATGTTAATCCGTATTTACAGCTGCTACCCACCGCTAGCATCACCACCTCAGATCATTAGGCATTAGATTCGCATCAGGAGTATGCAACATAGATCCCTCACATGTGCGCAGTTCACAATATGATTCGTACTATTAGAATCTAATGCTGCCACTGATCTGACAGAAGACGGAGCTCAGAGGTAATGCTAGCATTGGGGAGCAGCTGATGAAGTTTCACTGCTGGACTGCGGTTCACCTTCTGTTGTACGGCCCAATTCCTAACATGCCATGGACTGGTGGCTGGTAGCTTGAGAGTGATCTTAGGGACTCCTGGTTCTGTGTTAGAAATAAAAACTCTACTTGGAAGGCTGAGGCAGAAGGATCGCCGGAGCCCAGCAGGTCGAGGCTGCGGTGATTGGGAGCAGCCAGTGTACTCCAGTCTGGGTGACAGAGTGAGACTCCAACTCAAAAAAAAAAAAAAAAGAAAGAAAAACTATTACTTGCCAAGTATCATATGACAGGGCACATTTCTACTTAAAAACGACTTTCTGACTGGGTCTGGTGACTCATGCCTATAATTCCAGCACTTTGAGAAGCAGGAGGACCGCTTGAGCTCAGGAGTTCAAGACCAGCCTAGGCAACGCAGTGAGACTTCATCTGTACAAAAACTATAAAAAATTAGCCAGGAGTGGTGGCACACATCTGTAGACCCAGCTACTCGGATGAGGAGGGTGTGAATCCTTTCAGCCCAGGAGTTCGGAAGCTACAGTGAGGTGTGAATGTGCCACTGTATTCCAGCCTGGGCAACAGAGGGAGACCCCCAAGAAAAAAAAAAAAAAAAAAAAAACTACTTTCCTAAATTCTAAGAAGTAAGTTATGGCAGTTTTTTCAAATGTATTTTTAAATTAAGATATAAAATTGTATTTTCAAAAAGACAGTATATCATCATTGGCTATAGTCACTGTGCTGTATAATAGGTCTACTGAACAATGGAATTATATTCAGGTATAAAAAGGAACTGTCATTTGGAACCACACGAATGAACATAGAAGGCATTATGTTAAGTAAAGTAAGCTAGGCACAGAAAGACAAATACCACATGATCTCACCCATATGTGGAACATAAAAAAGTTACTCTCATAGTAGTAGTAGAATGGTGTTTACCGAGGGCTGGAGTGGTTAGGGACGAGGGGAGTGGGAAAGATGTTGGCTAAATACATATTTACAATTAGAAATAATAAGCTAAAATTGTCATTTTATTACTGTATTTTATTATAGAGATGCGGGGTGTAAGTCAGAATTATCTACGCAAGTAGGCTGCATGCAGGTGAAGTTTGGGCCTCCAACTTCCCTTTGTTTACGACCAGGTACCCTTTGTGTTGTTATGTGCCCTCCCTTCTCTCCCCTGACAGGGTCTGTGACTGCCAATCCCTCCCTTGTGCTAATGTGATTAATGTCCAGGTTCTATTTATGAATGAAAACATGTGGCTCTCAGTTGTTTCTGTGATAGATCACCAAGTATGATGGTCTCCAAGTCCATCCAATGTGCTGCAAAGTCTATGACTTTGTTGTTCTTTATGGCTGTGTAATACTCCATCATGTATATGTACCACATTTGCTTTATCCAGTCTACTTTTGATGAGCAGTAGGGTTGGTTCCATGTTTTAGCTACTATAAATATTACACCTACAAACATGCCTGTGCAGGTGTCTTTTTGGTAGAATGATTTATGGCCCTCCAAGTACATTCCAGGAAACGGATAGCTGGATCATATGGAAGGTCAATTTTCAGTTCTAGGAATCGCCACACTGCTTTCTATAGAGGTTCCGAACTTGGACTCCCACCAACAGTATAGGTGTTCCCTTTTCTCCATACCTGTGCCACCATCTGTTGTTTTTTGATTTATTAATTATAGCCAAACTTATTGGAGTGAAGTGTGATATTACCTCATTGTGGTTTGTGGTTTGTATTTCTCTGAAGATTTGTGAGGTTGAGCATTTTTTCATGTATCTGCTGGCCGCTTGTATATCTTCTTTTGAAAATGTTTATTCATGTCCTTTGCCCACTTTTTAATAGGGTAGTTTGTTTTTTCCTTTCAGCTAATTTGAATTCCTTGTAGATCCCGGATGTTAGGTCTAGGATTTTGTCAGATACACAGTTGGCAAATATTTTTCCCCATTCTGAGGGTTATCTCCCTACTCTCTTGATGGTTTCTTTTGCTGTGCAAACACTTTTCAATTTGATGAGGTCCCACTTGTCTATCTTAGCTTTTATGGCATTCGCTTTTGGGGATTTGATCAAGAATTGATTGCCTACTCTGATGTGCCTAAGAGTGTGTTTTCTACATTTTATTCTATGATTCTTATGGTTTGAGGTTTTATGTTTAGGTCTTTGATCCCTTTAGAGTTGACTGCTGTATATGGTGATAGGTAGGGGTCTTGTTTCATTCTTCTGCAAGTTGTCAGCCAGTCACAGTTCTCTAGATATTAATGCTTCAATAATAAAACTTGACAAAACTACATGAGGTCAAATCCTGCTAAATCAGGATTTCAGAATTCGGTTCTCTGAAAATCATGACCTCTTATTAATAAAATAGAAGACTGCAAGACTGCTAATGAAAATTCTCTTGCCAGATGAATTAGGTGGTCCAATGCTTTACTGAAAACTGTTTAAAAGTCCTACAGTTGTCACCATACAACAAGAATGAACTCAAAAAGAATGATTAATGTCAGAGATAATGTGGTGAGGCTAAGTAATATGCAAAAATCACTTTTCTTTTACACATAAGCCTCTGCATATCTCAGGATGTCTAGGCTCCTAACATTTGGAAATTGGAGATTACTGGTACCAGATCAGATAGAAGAAAGGGGACCACATTTACCTGTTGCCTAAAACAACATAAAAACTGAAGAAGTACACAATAGAAAAAAAATTTCAGGCACTGCACATTGGTCAACACATGACAGTTATCTGTGAGAGAGGAGAAACAATTCTGAGTCCATCCATTGTCCAGTCAACTTCTCAGAGACAGAATACTGGCTTCAGTGCAGAGAATGGAAACTCAGGAAAGGACTGGAAATTTCCCATATTGACACATTAAAATGGAAATAAAAGATGATCATCTCAATAGATGTAGGCAAATACAAGAGAGGAATCCAAATACCTGATTTTTTTCATATAAAAGTATGTTTTCTTACATGTTTAAACTTCAGTTACCTTCAAAGTACTCTCCATTTGATGCAATACACCTATTGCAACACTTTTTCCACTGTTTAAAAAAGCTTCTGAACTTGTCAATTTTGATGCCTTTTAGGGTCTGTGCTGTCTTTTGTTTCACCTTTTCCAAATCAGCAAAACGTTTCCCTTCGAGGAATTTTTTTCATCTGGGGAAACAAAAAAAAAGTCACTCGGGGTGAGATCCGGTGAATAGGGAGGGTGGAACAGGGGGGTCAAGCCACTTTTGGTCAAAAACTGCTGAACACACTGCACTGGGTGTTGTCATGGTAGAAGGACCACAGGACGTTTCTTCCACAAATCATGATATAACCTTCTCAAAACTTTCAGATAAAAAATTTGGTTGGCCATTTGATCCAGAAGAAATTCCAAGTGTACTACAAGGAACATACCCACCAAAAGATAATTCCAGTTTTTTTGAGGGGAGCCTCACATTTGACTAAATCTAACATCCATATCTGAAAAATAATAACAGCAAATAAGGCACAGGAGAATATATTCTCAATTGGTTGAAAAGCATCTATGAAAACCTACAACTAACATAAGACTTACTTGTGAAAGTTGTAATGCTTGACTTTTGAGATCAGGAATCAGGCAAGGATGTCTGCACTCACCATTTCTACACAACAATTATGCTGAATTAAAGTAATGAAATAAGGTGATAAAATCCTGTTTTATAATGACATCTTGGATAAACAAAATCAAGAAAATCTGTCATCTTCAACTATTAACTTCCCCCTATCTGTGTTTGCAGTGACTTCAGTGCTAGCACTATAAATAAGTTATCTCTATTGGCATAAACATCCAAAGTATATTACAGAAAAATTTGTGAACTGCATAAAAATAACACAGAATACATTCTAATACGTACATGAAAAACCACTCATGGAATCCTATGACTAATCATGACAATGCTCTTCTTAGTACTAATATAATAGTGTTATCAGGACTCATAGCATGAATTACAGTATTAGCACTACTAATATTTATAATAATAAAAAGGAAAATTTGCTGAATGATTACATACCTGGCAGATATGTAGTTCAAACTTTCATATGAATTTCCACATTTCAAACCTACAAAAAAATCTGTACCACAGGAACACTTAATAATTCTAAAGCTTTGATTTGTCATGAGGATTGAGAAAATGTGTAGAATATACATATGGAAACTGAAAAGCCACAGAAATAAACAAATAATCATACTATCACAACAATAGTATCTAGTAAGTCTTATTTAAATGTGAAAAAGTCTCATCTGCAACCTACTTACTTAACTGCCAGGAAGTAAATTCACTCCGAAATTCTTAATATGGGCCAGGCGCAGTGACTCAAGTCTATAATCCCAGCACTTTGGGAGGCTGAGGTGAGAGGATTGCCTGAGCCCACGGGTTCGAGACCATCCTGGGCAACTTGGCGAGACCTCGTCTCTACAATAAATCCATAAAAATTAGCCGGGCATGATGGCGCATGCCTGTAGTTCCAGCTACTTGGAAGGCTGAGGCGGAAAGATCACCTGAGCCCAGGTAGAGGCTGCAATGACCATGAACATGCCACTGTATTCCAGTCTGGACTTAATATGAGCTATACTTCTCATTTTCTCATACCCAAAGCTCTCGAAGATCCTATAACAAATCTATTGAGAAAGATGAAAAGTCCCTCAGAATCATGCTTCTAGAGCTCAGTGTCAATAAAATAAACTCTTACAAGACAAGAGCTAAGGATTACTAAGAGTTCAAAAATGAAAGTGCCTTTTGGGATTATCACTTAAATCAGGGATCCCCAAACTTTTTAGCACCAGGGATCGGTTTAATGGAAGACAATTTTTCCACCAACTAGGAGTATGGATAGGGGGCGATCATGAGGTATAAGATTCTCATAAGGACAGCGCAACCTGAATCCCACATATGTGCCTAATTATGGGAACCCCTAATTTAAAGCATGTAACATTTTTTAAAATCTCTTTCAGTAACCCTCTGAGTTTTCTAATCCAAATAATATTAACTTAAAAATAATGAAGGTAGTGGAACAAAAGATAATTTATAAAAAATCAGTATGCACCTTGTTCATACTCAAAAGCCAGTCCATACATATGATGAAAATAAGATAATCATAATGGAAAATATACATACAATTGTTCCATATAACTTCATCATATTCTTCCCAGACATCTATGGAAAGGTAGCATGGTTTTCCCAATGAAAAGAAAAGCTGGACTAACTGATTAGGTAATTGTATCACCGGAAAAGCAAGATCTTATCAAGCAGGGGCCTTAATGCAGATTTGTGGATTGTTTCATTAAATCCTCATAGGCTTTGTCATGTAAAATTTAGCATTTTCAAACACAGAATTGTCTTCTGTTTAAATGAAATATGTTTAAAATACTTTTGTTGAGTGAAAACATGTAAAAATGACTAAGTGTTTTTTTATTATCACTAAGCTTATTTGTACACCCTTCAACTCAAATTCATTAGTGACACAGAAATGTTCTCTTCAGAAATTACTTACCAATACACAATACAGTAGTCTTTGAAAACTTTCTATTATGGAAAATGAACATTCGCTCTTCCATTGCCCATGTTTAGTGCATTTGTCTCTCTGGTCTGTCTAGAGTAGAGGTGGCTGACAAATCCTATCCTATAAACTAGAAGCAAAATTGTGAGGTTGCTGATAATTCACTTCCTGGAAAACATTGAGTGAAGACTGACATGCAGTGTTAACTTCACAGAACCCATCCGCATTAAGCTCAGGAACTTAAAAATACAAAGAAGTCATTTTGCTGTAAATGTATCCTTGGATCTTTGGCCTAATAAAAGATGATTATTAAATATGCTCTTATTTTTACCAAAGTAGTAGAAATTCATTTTGTGTTACTACTATCATCAGTATTATTGCAAAGAGATGAAGAAGGAGCAGCAGTTACATGTGCTGACTTACATGGTATGCAACCTCCAGGAGTCCTCTAGGTGGATTACCTCCCCCGACCCTCACAACAAACACGTGCCAATGAATGTTTTACTGACTCATTGCCACAGGTTTGTTGTGAGGATTAAAGAGAGAGCATCTGTAGATATTTTAGAAACCATAAAGCAACAGAGAAAGCTAGTTATAGTATAACTATGCAACACTCCATACCTAAAATAAATGAAGACATGCTAATTTCCCATTCAAAATTTACTTACCTATAAGCATGTGTATTTTATTTTTCAGCTCTATTAGTGATAATGCACTGGCTCTGTAGTTGGAGAACTGGAAAATCCTACAGGGGCTAGCAGCAAATCTCTACCATCCGTTATAAGAATGCAGATCACCAATTATGATGCAGAATGAAGCTGTGTTTACTAATAGCAATTCTAAAAATATAGACTCATTCCTCACCAAAAAATATGTAAAATATAACAAACAATAGATAGGTCAAGATAGGAAAAAATGAAGAGGTTAAAACATATGAGAAACAACCCAAACCAACCAGTAATAATCATGGAGCAAAGACTAGTGAAATAGGAATTCAACACAACAGGAAGAAAAGTTAAAATTTCCTAAATATATACATAAGCATACATATATTTAATAAGAAAATGTTTCTGCTGGGTACAGTGGCTCATGCCTGTAATCCAAGCACTTTGTGAGGTGGAAGCAAGATTTCCTGAGCCCAGGGGTTCAACACCAGCCTGGGCAACTTTGTGAGACCTTGTCTCTGCAACAATAACAACACAACAAAAACTAGCTGGGCATGGTGGCACATGCCTGTGGTCCTAGCTACTTGGGAGACTCAGGTGGAAAGACTCACTGAGCCCAGCAGGTGGAAGCTGTGGTGGTTGTGAGCATGCCACAGCACTCCAGCCTAGGCCACAGAGTGAGACTCCAACTCAAAATAACAACAATGATGATGTTTCTGAAATACACACACACACAAAATTTAAGATATCAGGTAACTAGGGGTTTAACCACATTAATAATGATCAAGTCCTGTATTGGTCATTTCTCTCAAATTCATTACCTGTCCAAAACTAAACATACTACATATTATTTTTAAAGAATTTTGATAAAATTCTTCTAATGTTTATTTCCTAATGCAAATCAAAGATATTACAAAGAGTTATGCAAAAAAGAAAAATGTGGACGATCTGCTACATGAGATTCTTACTAAATAATATTCTTAACAGTTGCAATAATCAACACAAGGCAATTATGGCTTACAAAATCAAACAGTTTTTCCCTCCAAAAAACTAGTAACTGATGTGACATATTAAATAAAAAAGATGACTGCACAATCCATGATGAGCTGAAAGTTTATACAAACTTGTGATGTGATGGGCCAATTCTATGAATGTAAGTCTTGATGACTTAACAACTTTGATGATGTGGGATATGGATTTACTGAATACTGCAATAATTTTACAGAGACAAGTGATTATTTTTCTGAAATCATCTGAAAAATAAAGAGAATTGGTTGACAGTTAATGAAATGAGGCAAGAAAACTAAAAACAAACACTATCTTCCCTGTTTTTTCAGCAGTAATCATACAGCAAAAATAAGAATGTATTCAAAAACAAAAATGAAATCAAAAATTGCCAGATAAATAAACTCATAATATGCACAGACATACAGAACTATTTAGTTTCTTTTAGTAGACATAGCATTATTTGGATAAGTATTTTTCTTAATTTTAAGGGACTAGGAACGTAACAGGAGTTAAGAAAAAAGTGAAGTAAATCAATACATTTGAATATTGAATATATTTGCTTAAGTCTTCCAATTATGGTGAGACAGCAATATATTTATTATGAAAAATTAAGACATTCATTTTATAAAAAAACAATTTATTCAATTTGTTTTCTGTGGTACCGTCTAGATTTCTATAGTCACCTTCTGTAAATGAATTATAACATTTGCTCAAATTTATTAACAGATAAACTAACAATAAAGATTATTATTAACATTTACTTAATGTTTAATCATCAGAGTACATAATATACATTTGGAGATCATTTCATTTAATCTAGTTGACACTCTTATCATATAAAAATCATTATTAGTTTTATATCACAGGTTGGTTGTGAGGTTTAAAGAAGTCACATATGTAAAATACTCAGGTAACATAAAATATAATAAGCACATCACTGAGCAGTGTATCACAGTATTCACCACTGCAGCTATCAAGGCTAATTCTTAATGCCATAGCAATTCCAATTTAGAGACTATGTAAAACATACAAACCCTAGGACTTAAGGATATTAACCTGGGATGTGTTGCTATTATTAGTGACAATTAAACCTCACTATTATATTGCCCTTGGGTAGTTTCTAGATTTCTCCGTCTTCTGGGTTTTAAGTGGATTGCCAAGACACAATGGTATCAACAAGCAGTAATGTTGCTCCTATCACAGCAAACCATCTTTATTCTACCTGGACAATTTTGAATTGAGTCTCAAATGCAGGCATAACTCAATACCCAGAAAAAACTCAAAAGAAGTAAATCATAGGAAACATTGGCAATAGTGTTAATAAGGAGTCAACTGGCTCACTATTCACAGAAGCCAATACTGTGGCACTGGCATTTGAGAAAAGGAAAGCTTTACTGCAAGTTGACTGGCAAGGAAATAGATGGAAACACTCAAATCTGTATTCCTGAGCAAAGGACAGGGTTGGGTTTTATAAGCATAGAGTAAAGAGGCATGATATGATTAGATCTAGCAATGAGGTGTTACCAGGTGGCGAAATCTGACTGGTTCCTGCCATGGGTAGATGCTAGAGTTCAATCTAGTCAGATCTGGATCCTGCCACGTGGTGTCTGCTTCTTAATTTAGTCTCCACTCCTCAGAATGATTATGTTCCCTCCAAGGTCACACTCGGTTCATCTGGGCATGCTCAGGCCATGTGACCTTCAACCTGAGGGTCCATGGCAAGTGAAAAATAACTCACAACTTCCCTACATAAAAGTTAACCAAGAATGATCTGATGAAATTATAATCCTCCTCCCTGCTTTATGTCTATTCCTCAATCTTGAGGGAAAAGGGACAAGGACTGATCTAGCTACTTTTTGGTGACTAGGGGCATAGACCTTGGTTAGAGAAATGAAATTGTTTAGTACTTTTCTGTAGGAGTTTCCTAGTATCAGCACTACCTTTTGGATGGAGTTGTTTCCACTGGATTCAAGGGAAAGGCATAAAGAGTTAACAATTTAACATTATTCATTCCAAAAAATAAAAATAAAAATACAAATAAACATTCATTCCAAAGAACAAAGGAAAAGCTTGGATTTGAAAACAAAAGTTCCTGTCCAGGTTCCCAAGCAAGTCTGTTTATGCAAATGAAGAATTGAAACTTAAAACTCTTTTAGTTTTCATTGGTTGTTAGAGCTGAGCCCTAACTGGCACAGGTAAGCTATAATTGACTGGTTTCTGAGAGGCCTGAAAGGCTCAGAGTCAAAAGGTACAGTCTTTTGAGGAATTCAGAGCACATATGTGACCCTTGGTTAGCAAATGGATGCAAATATAGGACCAGTTAGTGACTCAGGCAGGACCTATCTTGAAGAACTGATTCAAACCTGTTGACAGACAACATTGCATTTTACAGTTTAGCACAGCACCAGCAACCTGCTCTGGGTCCACCTAGTCCTGCGCATGGATCCTAGTGGCAGAGCAGTGGGCAACAGAGTAACTAGAGCTATTTACTTAGAAGAAGCACTCAGGTACCTGTTAAATTTAAGCCAAAGTCTCAGTTCTGGTTGGTTCTGATTTCCAATTGGAGTGAGTTTAAAGCGTCAAGAATTGGGGTGGCACGATCCTGGTGAAGGTCTCCTGCTGACATTTGTTAAAACAGGAAGAGCGATTTTAATGAGGAGCTAAACGCTTAGCACAAACATGAGGAGGATCATTACGACTTGTAGAATGAAATGCACAAATCCTATACCAGAGGAAACAAGCTGAAAATATCTGAACATTGAAAATTTAACCTAGTCAGTCTAGCCAGGAAGTTTTTTGAAAGTGTCCTTTTTCAGAGAGGTGGCTACCTTAAAGACCTTAGATGTTCCCAATTCAATCAGACTGTATTTACCCAGGTATAGCAGCAACTGTTAGCCACAGCACAAACACCATTCTGTGCAGTGGGGTGAGAGTCAAATATGATTTTCTAGGACAACACAAGCAAAGGAGTCTAGTAACTTCTGTTGTGTCCTGGTGGCTTAGGAAGCAGAGTGGTCAATTGTTACCGGTGCAGGAAAAGTTTCTGACTCCCCACCTGTCATCTACAGTGGTCCACAACCTTTTTTGGCATCAGGGATCGGTTTCATTGAACACACCGCTGGGAGCTGGGTTGGGAGGAGATCACCAAGCATTAGATTCTCATAAGGAGCAGGCAACCTAGACCCCATGCACGCACAGCTCACAACAGGGTCTGTGCTCCCTAGAGAATCTGATGCCACTGTTGATCTGACAGAAGAGAGAGCTCCGCTAGTCTGCTGCTCAACTCCTGCTGTGGCCCAGTTCCTAACAGACCACGGACTGGTACCAGTCTGTAGCCCGAAGGGTTGGAGACCCCTGATATATGGGGTTATTACTGGTGCTGGATTGTGCCTCAAGACTGCTGGGTAGCTCTCAGAAAGCATGAGCATGATGGGTAGTGCTGGTGAGGCTAGCTGAATAAAGGGGAATTTGGGTAAAAGCTGCTCCTGTGGCAAAGTCTCCTGGTGAGGATAATTCAAAAGATATTTCCCATTTTCTAGGGAAGGGACCATGGACTCGGCAGGTTTCTAAGAAGTCACTTCCAAGAAAGTATATGGGGGGAGGGGGGCAATGGAACAACTGCAAAAAACAATGACTGAGGGACCCTTAGTTGGAAAAGGATAGGTAAATATTTAGGAACTATCATAGATTCGTTGCTTATTCCAACTGTCTGAATGAATTCAGAACCATGGGAAGGAGAAGTGTTGGATGTGTTAGGGTTAAGGAGAACTATGGAAAGAGTCACAGGTCATGGCAGGCTAAACACTGCAGATCTTTGCCTATTGGGCTTTTATTATTCCATTGGTCCATGAAGCTGCCCCAGAGGACTGAGAGTGGTGACCACAATGGTTATGTTGATAAACAGGCCAAATTTTACAAACATCTTAAATCATCTGCCCTGTAAAATGAGTTTCTCAGTCACTATGAAGCTCCTGAGAGACTTTCCAGGTTGCTGTAATTTTTCCAGTAAGATCTTAGCTATTTCTGGGGCTATAGCCTGTTGACAACCTGAGGTTTTAAAATAATTAGAAAACATGCAAACCATAACTAGTACATACCAGCTTCTTGAGAGGCAGGGAGCTGAATAAAATCTTGTTTCCATACCTCAAAGGGACCATTTCTTAATGGGAAGTGGCCTATGGAGGCACACAATCGTTTTTCAGCATTGCATTGTGAACAAATTTTACACAGTTGGTATATACTGGATGGGCAATGGCGTGAGAGGAGCCTTGAGAATACTGGCTCCCATTGGATCATTTTATCAATGTTTTACAGGGTCAGGCCATAGATAAAAGTTAGACTGTCCTTTTATTGGCTGTTAGGAAGTAAGGAGTACCAAGACCATGCTCTTTTTTCTTTACTCTCTAAGGAAATCTCTTTGTTTCCAGAGTATGCCAAGGTCGAGAGTCACCCTGAAGGCCTGATACCAGAAGTTCCCTGGTATCAGGGTTACCTTTCAGATATAATTGTTTTGACCCTGTTCTAGAGAAAGACAAAAAGAGTTTACAACTTCAACAGTATTCATTCCAAAGAACAAAGAAAAAGCTCAGGTTTTACAGCAAAAGCTCCTGCTGTCTGCATACATATTAGCCATTTTACCTTTGACTAACAGAGATGCCTGGGAAGAGCATACAGTGTGCTTGCTGAGTAGACACAGTGATAAGAAAAGGAACTACAGTGGCAGGATTAAGCAAGCTACATCAGGTGTTGATAAAGTGTGGTGAGGATACGAAGAGAACCTTGTAGTTTGCTAGGCAATTGCTAGAGAGGTGGTAAGTACGATGTGAACTGAGAAGAGAGCCTCAGCAGACTGAGGGACATAGACAGTAAGAGGTGACCCTAACACCATCTTCTCTGTGGCTCTTACAAAGGATGAGACAGCATCAACTGCTTTTTGAGACAAAAGAGAAGTCCCTGAACTATAGGATCTAACTGATGACTGTAGTATCCTTATGGATCTGGTTTGTGCCTAATTCTGTATTTAATTCCCCTACTTGATTAGATTTAAGACTGTCCCCAGGGCATCCCTAGTTTTGATTAGGGGAAAAGGGCTAGGGGACTCCATAGGGATTAAGTTGTAGCCAAACACTGGAGGAAATTAGCATAATTCAGGATCGGGTTCACAGAAAAATAACAACTTAAAAACAATATACTGGGTCACAATCTAGTAAAACAGTACTTTAGTTTTCCTTAGTCTTTTTCTTTCCACATTGATCATATTGAAAATCTCAGATTTAGAACCTCTTGAAACCCAAAACAAAGTGGCTCTAGATTTACTTACAGTCTTAAGGTTCTTGAGTCTGCCAAGAAGTGACAGTTTTTACCCACTCATTGTAAAACTGGAAATTCTTGAAGCCAGGCATTTTATGCTCATTCTTAAATATGGCATTTCAGTCCAAACCTTGGTTACTATAACCAATGCATCCATTTGTATCCTGCTTAGAAAGAGACGGCAGATTTTTATTGAATTTATATAAATAAAAATAGGAATACTCACAAATAGTTTATAAATTTGAAGAAATCAAGTAGGGAGAAAAAGCAAATGCTTCTTTCCATCTTTATTTACAAAAGTATACCAAATTATTGCAAACTATAGAAACCTTATAAAAAGAAATTCCCTTCAATCTAGAAAACAAAAAATTTAACTCAAAAAATTATCTCAATTAATTACTTGATTTCATGTAATTATTTTTCTTTGGCTCAATCTTGATTAGCAATTTTGGACTATAGCAGAAAATACTCCCAGGGAAGAATTTAAAACAATAACTATGAATGACAATAATCCAGAACAACCATAGTCAAAGATCTGATAAGTTAAAATTGACAAGAGAATTTAGGTATTTCTGGGGTATAAGCAAATTTAACATTGTGACATATACCTCAACATATGAGAATTTTATAAATCTCATACAATTGTAGGACACTTTTTAATAACATTAATACAAACCATTATTTAACTGCATTTCCTATATAATTTACCAAATAAACCAAATCATTTAAGATTTCTATAAGTTGCAGAATAAATCCTTTAAGAATCTTCAAGACGCACACCTAAAAAAAATCTCATAGTTAATTCATATGGAAATATAAATGACCACGAATAGTCAAAACAGGCAAAAGATACGAACAGACACTTCTCAGGAGACATACGAGCGGCCAACAGATACATGAAGAAATGTTCAACCTCACTAGTCATCAAGAAAATGCAAATTAAAACTACACTGAGATACCACCTAACTCCAGTCAGAATGACCATTATCAATAACTCAAAAAATAACAGATGCTGGAGAGGATGTGGTGAAAAGAGAACACTTCTACACTGTTGGTGGGAGTGTAAACTAGTACAGCCTCTCTGGAAATCAGTGTGGCGATTCCTAAAAGCTCTAAAAATCGACCTTCCATATGACCCCACAAGCCTCCTCCTGGGAATATACCCTGAAGAACTCAAATCGCTCTATAAAAAAGATACCTGCACACATATGTTTATGTTTATTGCAGCATTGTTCATAATAACAAGATCATGGAACCAACCACGCTGTCCATCAAAAGAGGACTGGATTAAAAAAATGTGGTACATATACATGATGGAATACTACGTAGCCATAAAAAAGAACAAAATCATGAACTTTGCAGCAACCTGGATGGAACGAGAGTTTATAATACTGAGTGATCTTTCACAGAAACAAAGATCTGAGTATCACATGTTTTCACTTATAAGTGCATCTTGAACATCTATCATAATACTATTAGAAAAGGATTGACAGTGGCAGGAAACTATGGGGGGGCAGGGAGGGGAGGGGAGGTGGGATTAACGGTAGTCAATTTCTGTCTGGGAATGGGGGGACACCTCTTATCAACAAGGGTGCCTGAACGATGCGCATTTGTATACCTAACCCTTAACTATTAAAAAAATTTTTTTTTAAATGTTTAAAAAAAATGTGGGCCAGGCCCGGTGGCTCAGCCTGTAATCCTGTGCTTTGAGAGGCCGAGGTGAGTGAACTGCCTGAGCCCGCGGGTTCGAGACCCGCATGGGCAACTTGGCAAGACCTCATCTCTACAATAAATCAAAAAAATTAGCCGGGCGTGGTAGCGCGCGCCTGTAGTTCCAGCTACTTGGAAGGCTGAGGCGGAAGGATCGCCAGAGCGCAGCATGTCGAGGCTGCAATGGCCGGGAGCGGCCACTGCACTCTAGTCTGGGCAATGGAGTGAGACTCCAACTCAAAAAAAAAAAAAATGTGGTACATAAACACAATGGAATATTACGCAGCCCATAAAAAAAGAACAAAAATCATGAAATTTCGCAGCAACCTGGATGGAACTAGAGTTTATAATACTGAGTGATCTCTCACAGAAACAAAGATCTGAGTATCACATGTTCTCACTCTTAAGTGGATCCTGAACAACTATCATAATACTTTTAGAAAAGGATTGACAGTGGCGGGAAACTATGGGGGGGAAGGGAGGGGAGGGGAGGTGGGACTAACGGTAGTCAATATCTGTCTGGGGACAGTGTGGTTGGTTCCATGATCTTGCTATTGTGAACAATGCTGTGATAACCCTTAACTGTACCCCACAATTTTAAAATAAAAAAATATGTATTAAAAAAAAGAAACAAACAAAGCAGGAGGTATCACACTTCCAGACTTCAAACTTTACTATAGGGCTACAGTAATCAAAATAGCCTGGTATTGGTACAAGAATAGGCACATAGGCCAAAGGAACAGGATAGAGATTCCTGAAGCAAAGCCTCAATTCCTCAACCAACTCATCTTTGACAAAGCCTCTAACAACAACCACTGGGGGGAGGAGAAACTATTCAGTAAATGGTGCTCAGAAAACTGGCTGACCACATGCAGAAGACTGAAACAGGACTCTTACCTATCACCATACACAAAAATTAACTCTAAATGGATCAAAGACCTAAACGTAAAAC
>NW_007251376.1:257316-260893 GCF_000164805.1 Carlito syrichta | reverse complement strand
GGTTTGAGACCCGCCTGGGCAACTTGGCGAGACCTCATCTCTACAATAAATCAAAAATTGTGCCAGGCGTGGTAGCGCACCTGTAGTTCCAGCTACTCGGAAGGCTGAGGTGGAAGGATCACCGGAGCCCAGCAGGTCGAGGCTGTAGTGGCCGGGAGCGGCCACTGCAATCCAGTCTGGGTGACAGAATGAGACTCCAACTCAAAAAAAAAAAAAGAAGAAAATGCAGGAGACACCCTTATGGAAATTGGAACTAGCAACCAATTCCTATTCAGAGCCCTAAAGGCCAATACCTTAAAAATTAGGTAGACAAGTGGGACCTCATCAAACTAATGAGCTTTTGCAGAGCAAGAGAAATCACCAAGAGAGCATGGAGACAGCCCACAGAATGGGAAAATATATTTGCCAACTGTATATCTGACAGAGGCCTAACATCTAGGATCTATAAGGAACTCAAACATGCTGGCAGGAAAAAAACAAACAGCCCCTTTAAAAAGTGGGGAAAAGACATGAATAGACATTTCTCAAAAGATGATATACGGGCAGCCAACAGACACATGAGAAAGTGCTCAGCCTCATTTATCATCAGAGAAATGCAAATCAAAACCACTTTGAGATACCACCTAACCCCTGTAAGAATGGCCATCATTAATAAAACAAACAACAATAGATGCTGGCAAGGATGTGGAGAAAAAGGAACGCTTCTACACTGCTGGTGGGAATGCAAACTAGTGTAACCTCTTTGGAAGACAGTGTGGCAGTGTCTGAAAGAACTAGAAATTGATCTTCCATATGACCCAGCAATTCCCCTATTGGGAATATACCCGGAGGAACTCAAATTATTCTACAAAAAAGATACGAGCACACGTATGTTTGTTGCAGCTCTATTCACAATAGCAACAGCATGGAACCAACCATGTTGCCCATCGAAGCTGGACTCGATAAAGAAAATGTGGTACATATACACAATGGAATATTATGCAGCCATCAAGAAGGACAAATATATGGACTTCACAGCAACTTGGACAGATTTGGATTTGATCATACTCAGTGATCTAGCACAGAAACAAGGAATAGAGTACCATATATTCTCACTCATAAATGGACCTTGAACAATTATAATAATATAAGAAAGGGATTGACAGTAGTGGGAAACTGTCAGGGGAGGGGGCTGGGATTGGCAATTGAGGGAAACTGCTAAGAGAGGGAGGGGCATACCTCATTAACAAGGGTACCTGCATAATCAATGTTTGTATACCTAACTCTGAATTGTACCCCACATCTTTGTAATGATAAGAAAATAAAAACCTCATAGTTAATTTTAAGCCAAAAAGACTTGGATCCTGGGGAAACCTGTCAAACACGTAAAAGAGTTGAAAGTTCTTCCTTCAACAAATCTCAGGTCACTTCTACGTAAGTTACTCTTCCAACCCAAGTAACAATCCAAAAAAATTCGAAAACAATATAGAAAGTTACATGGATATAAAAACCTTAACCCTTTAAAAGCTCAATTTTCCTATGAAATTTTTGTTTCCTAGCCAGGCGTGGTGGTGCACGCCTGTATTCCAGTCTCTTGGAAGACAGGCAGAAGGATCGCCTGAGCCCAGCAGTTCAAGGCTGTCGTGGCCATGAGCGAGCCACTGCACTCCAGCACTCCAGACTGGGCAACAGAGTGAGACTGCAACTAAAAAAAAAAATAATAAAGAAAAAAAAATTTTTTGTTTCCTAGGCCAGTTATTTTGAGGATGGGAATACCTGGTTCTTAGTTGCAACATACAAAATCCTGATTACATGGAAAAATTTAGCCATGTCAAAAAAACAAACAAACAAACAAAAAAGAGTACAGTATAAAGTTATACTGGAGTAAAACACTACTTTTCTAGGTCTTCAAGATAAAACCTGAAACCAGGGAAAACCAAATAGTTCCTAGGAAGACATATAACAGAAATAGAAATTTGTTTGTAATTCAGAGAATGGCTGTTAAACAGATAGATTTTGAAATTTAAAAATTGGGTAGCTCACACCTGTAATCCAAACACTTTGGGAGGCCAAGGTGGGCAGACTGCTTGAGCCCAGAATTTGTCAAGATAACTAGACCTCCTCTTTACTAAATAAATAAATAAATAAATAAAAATTAAAAAATCTGGATGGACATGGTGGCATGCGCCTGTAATCCTAATTATCAGGAGGCTGAGGCAGGAGGATCGCTTGAGCCCAGGGGTTCAAAACGAACCTGTGTAACATAGCAAGCATTCGTCTCTACTGAAAAATCAAAAAATTAGCTGGGTATAGTGGTGCGTGCCATTAGTTCCAGCTTCATGAGAGGCTGACTCAGGAGGCTCGCTTGAGCCCATGATTTGGAGACTGCGGTGTACCGTGAGTACGCCACTGCACTCCAACCTGGGCAACAGAGACCCTCGTTGAAAACAAAAATCGACCAGGATCGATGGCTCAGTCTGTAATCCCAGCACTTTGGGAGGCCGAGGCAAGTGAACTGCCTGAGCCCATGGGTTCGAGACCAGCCTGGGCAACTTGGTAAAACCTCATCTATACAATAAATCAAAAATTAGCCGAGCGTGGTAGTGCACGCCTTAAGTTCCCGCTACTTAGAATGCTGAGGCGGAAGAATCACTGGAGCCCAACAAGCCGACGCTAGGGTGACCGTGAGCGTACCACTGCACTCCAAGCCTGGGGAACAGAGACTCCAACTCAAAAAAAGAAAAAAAAAAATCAGTCCGGGCACAGTGGCTCAAGCCTGTAATCCCAGCACTTTGGGAGGCCAAGGCAAAAGGATTGCCTGAGCCCAGGGATTCAAGACCAAACTGGGCAACTTGGCAAGACCTCATCTCTCCAATAAATCAAAAACTAGCTGGGCATGGTGGTGTGCACCTGCAGTTCCAGCTACTTGGAAGGGTGAGGTGGAAGAATCTCCTGAGTTCAGCAGGTCAAGGCTGCAGTGGCCAAGAGGGTGCCACTGCACTCCAGCCTGGGTGACAGTGAGACTACAACTCAAAAAAAAAAAAAAAAAATCAAAACCTCTTGCAATCTTACTAAGAATCAATTAGTATTTTAAGAAATCCTTGTTGTTTTAAGACAGAGGGCCAAATTTTTAAGTTCTGTGTCCGTGTGTTTTAACATCAAAGTTCATTCTTTAGAAAAATCCATAAACAATTTCCTTCCAATTATATCCAACCTGATTACATATAAAATTCTTTTAATATAATTCATCATTCAAAGATCTTCGACAACTTGTTTAAAACTTCAGTTTTGCTATATACCTCCTCTTTAATAACCAGTCATTTTACTCTAGAACAAAGATTTACCACACAAGATTCTTCCTGAGACACAACTATACATCTTCACATTCATAATTTCTTCATATCTTTCTTACTGTTTCCTTTCTGTCTTATTTCTACTTTCTAAATTTATATTTAACTTTCCTGTAAACAACCTCTAAATTAGACAAAAATATTATTTTTTTCAATAAAGAACATATTTTAAGCCTTTCTTCTTCTTCTTATTATTTTTTTTGAGTTGGAGTCTCACTCTGTTGCCCAGACTGGAGTGTAGTGGCCGC
>NW_007251376.1:251842-257048 GCF_000164805.1 Carlito syrichta | reverse complement strand
TCAGGCAATCCACTCACCTCAGCCTCCCAAGGCGCAGGATTACAGGCTGAGCCACTGAGCCCAGCCCTTATTTTTTATTATTAAGTACATCTTACTGTTGGCACACATTATATAGAGAATTATTTATTAGAATTTTTAATTCTTAATACCCTTAAATTTTATTAAAAACATAGGAAGTACAAAATCCTGAACTGCCTATCACAAGGCAGTACTATATAAATAAGAATCATTTTATAATTGTTAAAATGTCTCTCTACAATAAAATTTTATGTGTATTTACAGACCCAAATATATTTAGAATATTAAATTTAAGAAGCCATAGACAGATATATTTATGTTCAGCAATTTCAGATTTGTAGTCTCACCTGAAAATGACCCTCATATATAATGAGTATTCATTATTTGGTGTAGAATTTCAAATTACATAAAGATGTATTTGTAGATATTTACCTTTATCTAATTTATTTCTAGCAGTTTACTGAGAATACTTAAGAGGACATACTATTATCTGTGAATTACTTTATATAACAGCATGTCAGGCAAGTATCATAAAAGTTAAGAACTTTTCAAAAGACACAGCCATTCCCATCAAACCAACATTTTTAGAATAGTCCTTTTCACCAAAATATTATGAAGTCACATCAACTTGAAAGGCATTTTTTTTCTTAACTTTTGAGTACTCATTTCTTACATAAGGCAATATGATACCATGGACAACTATAGCCAGACCTGTACATAACACCAGATAGAAAAAAATGGTCTTGTAGTTTTAATTTTTAGTTAAACACTTAGCCATGGGTCTGATAAAACTCACTAGTTAAAAGGAAAGTCAGATTCAAACTGCATCTCTGTCAAACAGGTTTTAGTTAAAATCTGTCTCACATAGCTGAAGCCCTTACCAAACTTTAGAGAGAACAGAGTAACCAAGTATAGAGAGGTGCAGCGGCAGGAAGTGGAGGGGGGCGGGTGGTAACTGGAAGGAGTTTAGCTTGTCAACTGGAAAACCCATGAGTTTCTTTCCCACATCAAATGTTACCCAGCATTCCTAGAAGGTTGAAGACACCCCCCACCCCATCATTTCTAGTCACTTTGGGCAAAATATAGTGCCTGGTGGGTTGACTGCGTGGGAGCAGCTTCTCCCACTAGCAGGAGACTGGCTAGGACACTCCCATTGCCAATGGCCCTCTTGTTTACAAAATGACCTTTCATTTGGCCCCAAGGGTCAACTGCTCTTTTGGCCAGGCAGTGGAGGACCCAGTGGTCTTATGCATGCCCATTTGCTTTTTTCTAACACATGTCTTCTTGTGGTTTGGCTGGTCACGGTCAAGAGCCAAGGTGAGCAGTGTAACTTTTTGTCTAATGTTGCCTTGTTTTTGCCTTTCCTGACCTTGATCATGGTTGCCAAATACCTCAAAGGAAATCTCGACCGATTGAGAAACTGATATCCTCAACCCCCTCAATTTTTTCTGTAGGTTTTCCTTTATATCAGGGACATTTTGACTGACGAACCTCAGATTAACTAGTCTCCTGTTACCTGGATGCTGAGAGTCAGCATATTGCCTGTAAGCTTCAAAAAAACCTCTCAAGAAAGGCAAAGAGATTTTCTTTTGGCCCCTGTTGTACCTGTACAACTTGTGCCATTCGAGTCCTGCTACAATTAACATTCCCATTTTGTGCAGACATTTATCTGAGATGGAAAAAACAAGGCCTTGTACTAGGGGGTTGTTTGGGGCCTCTACTGTGGTTCTTGTGAGGATTCCTTCCCAGAGAATCAACAGAGGCCTGATATCCCCTAGTCACCTGGAAGTACCCGAGGCTGGGGGGAGCAATATAGTCTGAGGATGCTCACTTAAATAATTTTCTAATTAGGCTACTACTGTGACCATCAGTTTTTAACCTCCTCTTAAGCCAAGTATTGCTACACAGATCAGGAAACAAACAGACCAACAGAAACCAGGCCAGACTCTAATGTATTACAGTCGAACAGAAACCAGGACCAGACTGGCACCAAACAAAATTAAGTATCTTATCGGTTAGAGTCTTTTTTTTTTTCTTTTTTGGCACGAACGATCCACCAAAAGGGTGGGATGCAAACTCACAATCTTAGAAAAATGGTGGGCCTCAAACTTACAATCCTACACCACAAGGATAAACCTGCAATTCACAATCCTAGAAGAGGATAGGCAATTTAATATGCAGGCGCATATAAACAAGATTACTCACCTGCAGCAGTTTTCCACAAAAGAAGTATCACCAAAAGGTCTGAAGTGCCACGTCGGGGAAGCAGGGACTTCGGTCCAACCTCAAGAAAAAAGTCTAGGTAGCCACAGCACCTTAGGCTGGCTAGTCCTATCTCCATCGCCAGAATTGTTAGTGGAGCAATCAATGGGACGGGTTCGCTGCTCAACGCCCATAGAAGCCAATAACCATGGCAACGGCTTTTGAAAATAAGACGTTATCACTGGTAAGAAGCCAGGAAGAAACACTCATATCGGCCCGAGGATGCGTTGGGTTTTATAAGCATAAGGTAATAAAGCATGGCCTGATTGGATCTTGCAATAAGGCTATGCCAGGAGGCATGATCTGATTGGATCCGGCCACAGGGTGACACCAGGGCTCAATCTGATTGGATGCTAAATCCTGCCACGTGGTGTCCGCTTCATAATTCAGTCCCCACTCCTAGGTCCTAACCCTTAGGTTCCACCTGAGGTTGCGTCCTCGGTTCATCTGGGCATGCTCCATGACATACAACTTTGGGGAACATGGCAACTGAAAAATAAATCTCAACTTTGTTACATATCAGCTGAAATAGATTGCTCTTGTGCAGTTACAACAGGACACAAAATACAAATGTACATCCTGTAGTACTATTATGTAAACAGTATGGTTTGGGCTAAAACTGCGGTGAAGAAACTCAATGGAAGAATTTAGAAACAACGCTAACTGTACCCACTAGTGCTCATCCCAACGCTCTTAGCAACTTTAAGCTTGAATTGAATATAAATAAATATATATTTCTTTTGGCGTGGGGTAACCAAGTAATATTCTCACAATTAAACATACATAACTGTGAATGCTTCATCTTTAATATGAAAAATAAACCAACACCTAGGCCACTGACATTGCAATTTAATATCGGTATTATTGATGTATTTCAAAAATATTTGTCACAAAAATACTTTTGAAAGATATTCACCAGATATATATGTACATAACATTGTCTAAAAATGAAATGTGGTAGGGAAGCAATATTTACTGAGGCACTAAATTTCTCACCATAAATTATTTTAGCAATTATGTAAGAAAATACTATAGCCTTACAATGCAATACAAGTTCTCCATTGTTATACGACATTACCAAATCTACAATCCTTTACAAGCCCCAGGGTTCATACCTCTTAAAAGGTGACAGAAAAAAAATTTCTAAACATTTTTTAAGGTGATAAAAGTACCTCCTATTAATGTTACCAAATAATGTAGAAGTGGTAGTAGTAGCAGTAGTGGCTGTGAGAGTGGCAACAGTCAATATTAACAGAAATAATGATAGTGATAGTAATCTAAATATAAGCAATGTACTTGGGACTGCCATGTTGGTATTTTCCTTTGACCCTTGTGCCAAAATAAATGTAAATTGTCTGGAATTCCGCCTACTTGTTAAATTTAATCCCTCCCTTAATTTATTTTTCATGAAAAAAAAAATTCCCAGATACTAGTACTTCAGAAGGAAGCCAAGGCAACACTGAATGAGCAGAAACCAAAAGCTTCCTGAACTTTGCTCAGCATACAAGTGCCCTTGTAAGATTAAGTTAGTAACATTTCTGCATACCACCAAGTATTCAGAAAAGTCCATAAAGTCTTTGTAAATAAGACTTAACATAAAAAGAAAAATAGGCAGGGCTTGGTGGCTCAGCCTGTAATCCCTGCACTTTGGGAGGCTGAGGAGAGTGGATTGCCTGAGCCCATGGGTTCGAGACCCGCCCGGGCAACTTGGCGAGCCCTCGTCTCTACAATAAATTTTTTAAAAAATTAACAGGGCCTGGTAACACACGCCTGTAGTTCCAGCTACTTGAACGGCTGAGGCGGAAGGATAACCGGAGCCCAGCAGAACAACGCTGGGATGGCGTGAGCCTGCCACTGCACTCCGGCCTGGGCGATGGAGTGAGACTCCAACTCAAAAAAAAAAAAAATTATATATACAACTTCTAGAAACGAACCTACTATGTAATGTGCAGACAGTCCTGAAGAAAGCAGCATAATTTGCCTGAGTTGAAAATGGCTGGGTTGCATATCTGGTCAAGTATTCCTATCAGGGAATAAGTTTAGTAATGAAATCTCTCGAAGATGTTTATGCCCCACAAGTCCCTACATTTTCATTCTACAATTAGAAATTGATGTTGTATTACAGGAAACTTACAAACTCACTCTGTCACCCAGACTGGAGTGCAATGGCACACTCCCAGCCACCACAGCCTCGACCTGCTGGGCTGTGGCGATCCTTCTGCCTCAGCCTTCCAAGTAGCTGGAACTACAGGCTCGCTACCATGTCTGGCTAAATTTTGATTTACTGTAAAGATGAGGTCTCGCCAAGTTGCCCAGGTGGGTCTTGAACCCGCAGGCTCAGGCAATCCACTCACCTCGATCTCCGAAAGTGCTGGGATTACAGGCTGAGCCACTGAGCCTGGACAGCCTAATTTTTAAGTGCACAATATTGCAACTGTTAACAATGGGCACAATGTCATGCAGATCTCGAGAACATTTTCATCTTGCTTAAATTAAACTTTATACCCACTGAACAAAAACTCCTCATTTCTCTCCTAATGCACCCACCCCCAACAAAGCATACACACACTACACAGGGTACATAAAGAAATTTTGGAGGTGATAGACTTGTCATCTTGATTGTGTGAATGGTATCATGGGTGTATGCATATGTGAAACTTTTCATGTGCAGTTTTTGTTGTATATCAAGTTTACCTCAAAATATAGCTTTTAAAAAAGATATTTTAAAACTCCCAGAATTTAGCTCTGAATACAAATCAATTCTATCTTAAAAACTTAAAGGAAAGCCAGGCTCGATGGCTCAGCCTGTAATCCCGCGCCTTTGGGAGGCTGAGGTGAGTGGATTGCCTGAGCCCGCGGGTTCGAGACCCGCCTGGGCAACTTGACGAGACCTCATCTCTACAGTAAATCAAAAACCACCCGGGCG
>NW_007251376.1:242525-251768 GCF_000164805.1 Carlito syrichta | reverse complement strand
TCTGGGCGACAGAGTGAGACTCCAACTCAAGAAAAAAAGAAAAAAAAAACAAAAAAAAAACTTAAAGGAACTTAGGAAAATGATGTTACTATAAACCATTGAATATAAAGTATCTGTGTCAGTTCAAGAAATAGAAAAAATAATTAAAGCAGATAAATTGCCTCTTTCTATCCAAATAGGACTGTCAGAGGTTACAGTGATTACTAAATTGTAGTAGTGGCTTAACAATTCATACCAATGTGACTAGTATAGGGCTGAGAGAACCTGTAATGAACAAATATTTTACAAATACTCTTTAAATATATATATTCATGTGTTATCACAAAAACAAGTGTGTACCACCTGGATTAAAGGGTTGAATTTTAACGTACAAACACAATATGTAATTTAAAATGTGAATCAATAGCCATAAATTTATGATTCTGTATTAATAACAGAAAGCATGTACCATGATCGCACTACAGAAAAACCATGTGCATCCAATATATATTTTAATTCCTTTTATACCGATAGTAAATTTTCATTCAAATATGTTAAAGCATTTTGAATACTAATATACTATAATGTTAATATACTAATTCAAATATGTTAAAAGGTTGTGAATGTTAATATACCGTGAGTTCACATCAGTTAAAGAAGTTATATTGAATCTAGAAAGTTTGTGCATACAGGTGTGCCTCATTTTGTTGTGGTTTGCTTTATTGCACTTTGCAGATACTGAGTTTTTTTTTACTAATTAAAGGTTTGTGGCAACCCTGTGTCAAGCAAGTCTACCAGTACAATTTTTCCAACAGCATGAGCTCACTTCATGTCTGTTACATTTTGGTAAACCTCACAATATTTCAAATGTTTTCATTATTATATTTCTCAAGGTTATCTGTGATCGGTAACCTTTGATATTACTACTGGAATTGTTTTGGGGCACCGCGAACCCAGCACGTATAAGAGAGCAAACCTAACTGATAAATGTTGTGTGTGTCCAGACTGTACCACCAACCAGCCATTGCCCCTTCTTGCTTCCTCTCCTCAGACTTCCCTATTCCTTGAGACACAAAACTATTGAAATTAGAACAGTTAATAACCCTAGAGTGGTCCTGAAATGTTCAAATGAAAATAAGAGCCACAGCACTCTCACTTTAAATCAAAAGCTATAAATAATTAAGCTTAGCGAGGAAGACACGCCAACATGTCTTAGTGAGACAAGCCAACAGCTAGCCCACTTGTGCCACAGTGAGATGAGTCATGAATGCAATGAAAAAGTTCTTGAAAAAAAATTAAAAGCGCTACTCCAGTGAATGCATAAATGATAAGATAGCAAGAGAAATATTTTGAATATGTATGCAATGGAATAAATTAATCATTAAACAATGTTCCTACCTTATAGATATGACAAGAATTTAACATTTTCATTAAAAATCATTAGAACATGATTTTATTAAAGCTCCACTTGGAATAGAATAATAGTAAGTCATTTAGCCTTTAAACACCCCCAAATTTCCCACCTTTTAAGAAGGTAAGGATTAAACTTCATCCTAGCAACACATGTAAAATTAATCATCATCATAGTTTCTGTCATATGAGTAGATGTTAGTAATAATAAGCATCGTTTGGTAAATGATTACACATCTAAGAGGTATAGTACCTGTGGAACCTGAAAAGCAACATAATAGTACAAGGAATTTTATTATCACAAAATTCTACTCCTTATATGTAAAACCCATTTTCACTGCATTCTAAGCCAGATAATAATTGATGATATAAGTGTTTATTTAAATTTAATTCATGAAACTGTAAGTGTAATAATAATCTAACTAAAATGGGCTCATATGTAAGAACTCATAAAGAACTCAGTTAAGTTTGAAAAATGAGTTATGTACCCTTCCACCATTATGTCAGCGAAGGAAATGGGGATAAGAACATTATCAACATAAAAAAAGAAAAAAAGGTGCCAAAAAAGCTCTTATCTTTTACAGATACTCATGAAGAACATATGGCTTTCTAAAAAAAAGAAAAAAAAAGACAAACAAAAAAAGAAACAAAAAATAAATGTATGGCATGACAATGAGTAGATAAGCAGTATCTACATTGTTTTTTTTTGTTTTGTTTTTTTTTTTTGAGTTGGAGTCTCATTCTTCTTGCCCAGGCTGGAGTGCAGTGGCACGCTCATGGTCACCACAGCCTCCACCTGCTGGGCTTAGGCAATTCTTCCACTTCAACCTTCCAAGTAGCTGGAACTACAGAGGCACGCCACCATGCCCAGTTAGTTTTTTTTTGTGTGTGTGATTTATTGTAGAGACGAGGTCTCACCAAGTTGCCCAAGCTAGTCTTGAACCCCCGGGTTCAGGCAATCCTCTCGCCTTGGCCTCCCAAACTGCTGGGATTACAGGCTGAGCCACCGCACCCGGCCCAGTATCTACTTTCTAAGGATTTTGACTTTGCCCAAATTCTCCCAAATTCTCTCAAAACACACTGAGAACGCAGATGTTACATTCAGGGGAATTTTATGAAGTAATGTTATTTTTGACATCTAAATATCAATGAGTTACATTATTCAAGAAATCCTTAGGTGTAGTAGAGAGAACATTTGCCACGCAAGACCCCCAATGGTATTGTCAAAAGACAAACATTTAACATACAGGGTTATTGCCCAAATAACTCACAGTGACTTTGCTAGAAAAGAGTGCAAACTGTTGTGATATGTGGGAAGACATGTATGTAACGGAACATTTTCATATCCTCAGTTTATATCACTAATTCGTACTTTAAGCACAGAGCTGTATTTTAAAACAAAAAGTGCTTTTCATCTAAAAGGGTGAAAATTTTTCATGTTCATGAACTGACTATATAACACAAAAGTCAGAGTCTGATGATATAACTTACCAAATGCCATGCACAAGACACACACTCATAGAAATGTACAGGTTAGTTTCTGTCATGGGGAGAGAGTATATGTTTGTTTAAAAAAGAAAATAGATCTCAATATTAAATTACCAGGGAGTTCACATTAATAGGAATGCAAAAGTGGTATCTGTGTATATCTTATATTAACCAGTTATTGTGAGAGAAAAAGTATATGTATCCATTTTTTTAAATGAAAAAAGAAAATAATTCATTATCTCTGCTATTTGAAACAAGTCACTTTACTCTGTTTTCTATCTTTATGATAATAACAATAGTTTTAATAATAATAAAACTCATAATTATTAAACAATAACACTGATTACAAACACTGACTTAAAGATCACTGACCTGTCATTACAGGTTCCTTAGATCAAATTCCAGTAGTGCTCAAATTCACTCACATGTGTCATCATATAAAAATATTAATTTTCTCTCCCAGAACTATTGTTAGAAATGACTGAGAAATATATGTTAAATATACTTTAACCAAAATAGTGGCAAGAACATAAGTGAGTACATTATCATAATATTAATTTCCAGCATAGTAAAGATGACTGTAGTAACTACATAGATTTCCTAATTAAGAAATTCTTCACATACACACACAAAAAATCCCTGTATGTTATAGTGAGGACTAACCACACTACCTGACTGCTTCTGTCTTTCATGGTCAGGTTTCCATGGTACCCCGATCCTAAGGTGGGAGACAAGACCCAATTGCATTAATCAGAAGCACACTTGACCCAGGTGATAGAAACTGAATGTTGCTTCTTTTACAACTTTAAACTCACCTCCAAATGCAGGACTAACATAGTGAAAGCTGGCAAGAGGGATTTCAGTAAAATAAATGCTTTGGCAATAGCTGGAATCAAAGTTTGTAATCTGCATAGAACACAATCATCCCAACAATACTGTAATAGCTAAAGAGACACTGTACTCAAAAGAATAAATTGATTTTAAATATGCATAATTCAAATCTTAGATTGAAAAAAACCAAAAGGTGTCAATTCAATTGAAACCATTCACCTCTGCTCTCTCCTCAATGTCTTCCTTTTGTTTCCAAGGCTTCCATTGTATAAAAATGAATTCAGATCAACTTCAGCATGGATTTATAAGTATTTGGGAGGGTAAAAAAATTAAATGTTAATAAGCAGAATTTATTTAATTATGTACAGAAAACTGAAGTATGAACCACTACACCATAAAATTAAAATTGAACACTGGTCTATATTTCTTGGCACATGAAAAATGTATCTACATATTAAGCACTGGGCATGTACCACTGGTTAAAAGTGAGATGTGAAGGACTATGTTTGTTGCAGATCATTAAATCTTACATTAAAGCCACCTACTCATTGTGCTAGATTTATTTAATTAAAGTAATTAAGTTTCAGTAGCTCAATGTATTTTTAAGATGTCTACTTGTGTGATATAATCAGATTATTTAGCAATTACAATTTCCATGAACACCATCCTGTTAAAAGTATTAAGTTTCAGTGTATTGTGTTACTAATAAGCATAATAGTAGTAGTAGAGGTATTACAGCAAGAGCAGTAAGTAGTAATAATTCCTTAGTTATTACTTGCTTGACAGCAAATATACTAGATTAATTAAAAGAGTGTGTTTACAATTAGTCATTGAAGCCGGGCGTGGTGGCTCACGCCTATAATCCCAGCACTTGGGGAGGTCAAGGTGAGAGGATCACCTGAGCCCATGGGTTCAAGACCAGCCTGGGTAACTTGGTGAGACCTCATCTCTACAATAAATCAAAAAATTAGCCAGGCGTGGTGGCACATGCCTATAGTTCCAACTACTTGGAAGGCTGAGGAGGAAGGATCACCTGAGTCCAGCAGGTTGGGGCTGCAGTGGCCATGAGCGTGCCACTGCACTACAGCATGGGCGACAGAGACAGACTTCAACTCAAAAAAAAAAAAATTAGTCATTGGGAGGTGTGGTGGCCTATACCTGTAACCCTAGCACTTTGGGAGGCCAAGGCAGGAGGATTGCTTGAGCCCAAGACAACATAATGAGACCATGTCGCTACAAAAAACAAAATTACCTGGGCCTGGTGAAATATGCCTGTTTGTCCCAGTTACTTGGGAGGCTGAGAAAAGCCAGGTGTTTGAGGCTTCAGTGAGCTGTGATTGTGCCACTAGCCTCTAGTCAAGGCAACAGAGTAAGATCTCAACTCAGCTCCCCCACAAAAAAAAAAATTACAGTCATGTATTCCATGTTTCAGTCAACGACAGACTGCATAGATGACAGTGGTCCCAAAAACTTATAATAGAACTGAGACATTTCTATCACCTAGTGATGTTATTGCTGTCCTAGCATTGTAGCAAATTACTCATGTGTTTGTTGAGATGATGGTAAAAGCAAACTTACTGCAATGCCATTCATATAACAGTATAGCACATATGATTACACACGGTACATAGTATCTGACAATAATTGACTGTTACTGGTTTGTGTTTTTATATACTATACTTTATCAAAGTTAACTATAAAAAAGCCTTAGGCAGGTCCCTTAGGAGGTACTCTAGAAGAAAGCATTATTATCATAGCTGATGACAGCTTCATGTGTGTTATTGCCCCTGAAGACCTTCCAGTGGGACAAGATACGAAGGCAGAGACAGTGATACTGATGATCTTGACCTTGACCCTGATCCTGACCCTGTGTAGTCCTAGGCTGATGTGTGTGTTTGTCTTTTTTTTTTTTTGGAGTCGGGGTCTCACTGTTTCTCAGGCTGTAGTGCAGTGGTTCAATCATGACTGCAACCTTGAACTCTTGGGCTCAAGTAATCCTACTGCCTCAGCCTCTTGGGTAGCTGGAACTATAGACACATGTCATCACATGGGGCTAATTTTATTTATTTACTTTTTTGTTTACTTATTTCTGGCTCAGTTTCCCAAAGTTAGCTTTCATTTTTAACAAAAAATTTTCAAAAGTAAACAAATAAAATAAATTGAGAATAGAAAGAAGCTTATAGAATAAGGATATAAAAAACATAGTTTTGTACAGCTATGTAATGTTTTAAGCTTAGTGCTATTGCAAAATGTAAAAAAGCTTAAAAAATTAAAATTTTATAAAGTAAGAAAGTTATAGTAAGTTAAAGTTCATTTATTATTGAAGAAAAAATAATTTTTTTGAGTCAAAGTTTCACTCTGTCGCCCAGGTTGGAGTGCAGTGGCATGCTCACAGCCACAGCAGCCTTGACCTTCTGGGTTCTGGCAATTCTTCTACCTCAGCCTTTCAAGTAGCTGGAACCACAGGTGTGTGCCACCACACCTGGCTAATTTTTTGATTTATTGTAGAGACGAGATCTCGCCAAGTTGCCTAAGCCCGTCTCAAACCCCTGGGCTCAGGCAATCTTCTCTCATCGGCCTCCCAAAGTGCTGGAATTATAGACGTGAGCCTCCGTGCCCAGCCTATTTTTAAAAATAAATTTAGACCGGGCTCAGTGGCTCAGCCTGTAATCCCAGCACTTTGGGAGGCCAAGGCGAGTGGATTACCTGAGCCCGCGGGTTCGAGACCCATCCGGGCAACTTGGTGAGACCTCGTCTCTACAATAAATCAAAAATTAGCCAGGCATGATAGCATGCACCCGTAGTTCCGGCTACTTGGAAGGCTTAGGCAGAAGGATCACCGGAGCCCAGCAGGTCGAGGCTGCATGGCCGAGAGCATGCCACTGCACTCCAGTCTGGAAGACAGTGTGAGACTCCAACTCAAAAATAATTAATTAATTAATTTAGTTTAGCCTGAGTGTCCAGTGTTTATAAAGTCCACAGTAGTGTAATGTCCTAGGCATTCACATTCACTCACCACTCACTAACTCATCCAGAGCAACTTCTTGTCCTACAAGCTCCATTCAAGCTAAGTGCCCTATACACATGTACCATTTTTTATATTTCATATCATGTTTTACTGTATGTTTTCTGTGTTTAGATACACAAATACATAACGTCTTGTTACAATTGCTTACACTATTTAGTACAGTAACATGCTGTAAAAGTCTGTAGCCTAGGTGTCATAGGCTATACCACACAACCTAGGTATGTAGTAGGCTGTATCATCTAGGTTTGACTAAGTACACTCTATGATGTTCACACAATGATAATATTGACTAATGACACATTTCTCAGAATATATCTCCAACGTTAAGTGACACATGAAAGCATATTTGAAATTCAAAATCAACTGAAACTCAAAAGCAATGATATGAACACAACAAAAACCTACCAAATATCATGTTCATAACATGCCGAATTCCTATTAAAAACCAGTATTGTCCCCTAATAACATCAACAATCAATGAAAAAAGAAGTGTTACAATAAAAATGCATGCAGAGACCTGCCTGAGCAACTTGGCGAGACCTCATCTCTACAATAAATCAAAAACTAGCCAGGTGTGGTAGCGCGTGCCTGTAGTTCCAGCTATTTGGAAGGCTGAGGCGGAAGGATTGCCAGAGCCCTGCAGGTCGAGGCTGCGGTGGCTGGGAGCGGCCACTGCACTCTAGTCTGGGCGACAGTGAAACTCCAACTCAAAAAACAAACAAACAAAAAAAAATGCATGCAAAGCATTTTAAAAGTTTAAAATATTTGAAAATAAATTTACATTGTATTTTTCTGTCATCAGTGTAGTAAGCAGCAAATTCTGAAAAACTACATAGACAAATAAATAAAACGATTATGTAGCTGTTAATTTAACTATGAACTGCCAAGTACTTGTAGCAAATTAATTAATTACCAATCGGTAATTAGCAATGTCAATATTATTTTAAAAGAAATTTGAAAATGTACTACTAATGTTTACTTCAATATAAATGGATGATATTAATCAAAAAAACCACATGTGGGAAATTTGCCACATCAGCTTGAAAATGTCATTATCGAAGCTAACAGTAGCTAACAAAATGATCTTGGTTAACAAAGCCAAAGACAATTTCTTACAACAAAACTGGAAGCTAAAATGGCCTATAATTTCTTTTTAAATTTTGTTAGGGAAAAAAATCAATTTAAAATCTCAAAGTTAGCTGCGCTCGGTGGCTCAGCCTGTAATCCCGTGCCTTTGGGAGGCTGAGGTGAGTGGATGGCCTGAGCCTGTGGGTTCGAGACCCGCCTGGGCAGCGAGACCTCATCTCTACAATAAATCAAAAAATCAGCCGGGCGTGGTAGTGCATGCCTATAATTCTGGCTACTAGGAAGGCTGAGGTGGAAGGATCGCCGGAGCCCAGCAGGTCGAGGCTGCGGTGGCCGGGAGCAGCCACTGCACTCCTGTCTGGGCAACCGAGTGAGACTTCAACTCAAATAAAAAAAACTCAAAGTTACAAACCTAAAAGTCTCCACCACAAATTATACTAAAAATTTTTGAAGTATCAGATCAAAACACTAAAATCTGAATTGTATAACTTATTGGGAACCTCCATTAGGCATGAGCTAGAGCTACTTTGAGAACCCCTCCCTAAATGCTGGGACTCACACTTGTCCCATTAGTCACAGTGAGGGCTCAGAGTCTTGAAGATTACTAAGGTCTATGTGAAGATCCAGGTTCAAATGACAGCAACACTGCCTCAGGGCTGCAAATGGATCCCTTGTTGATAATATTTAATTAAATATCAGAAATTTACCTATTATTGTTAGAGTTGGTAAAAAAAAAAATAAGCTATAAAAAGTAGACTACTAAGAAGAAAGCCATATACCCTTGCATACTGCAATATATCCCAGTATAACACTACAAGATAACAATTAACTTGCTCTCATTTTTGATATTATAGAAAATCATAAAGCCAGGTATGGTAATTCATGCTCATAATCCCAGCACTTTGGGATGTGGAGGCAAGAGGGTTGCCTGAGTCTGGGGGTTAGAGACCAGCCTGAGCAACTTGGCAAGACATCATCCCTATAATAAATCAAAAATCAGCCAAGTGTGGTGGTACGCACCTGTAGCTCCAGCTACTTGGAAGGCTGAGGCAGAAGGATCCCCTGAGCCCAGCAAGTAGAGGCCACTGCACTCCAGCCTGGATGTCAGACAGAGAGAGAGAGAGAGAGAGAGAGCAGGAGGGAGGGAGGGAAGGAGGGAGAAGGGGAGAGAGAGAGAAGGAGGGAGAGAGGGAGAGAAGGAGAGGGTGACAGGGAGAGAGAGAGAGACAGGGAGGGAAAGAGAGAGGGAGAGAGAGGGAGAGAGGGAGAAGGAGAGAGAGGGAGGAAGAGGGGAGAGAGAGGGAGGAGAGACAGGGAGAGAGAGAAGGAGAGAGAGGGAGGGAGAAAGAGGGGAGAGAGAGGGGAAGATAGAGAGACAGGGAGAGAGAGACAGGGAGAGAGAGAGAGGGAGAGAGGGGGCT
>NW_007251376.1:214247-242505 GCF_000164805.1 Carlito syrichta | reverse complement strand
GGGGGGAGGGAGAGAGGGGGGGAGAGAGAGACAGGGAGAGAAGGAAAGCAAGAAAGAAAAAGAAAATCAAAAACTACTCATAGTGAGAAGTAGGATTTAGTGGTCATGCTACTAAACAAAAGAAATAGAACAAGGAAGAACAGGCAGAGCATGAGTGAAAGAGGAAGTGAGGGAATCAGAGAAGGTGAGGAAAGGAATGTAGAGGAAGAATGAACAACAAAAAAAGGAGCAAGAAAAAAAAGAACAGTAAAAATAATAGGAAGAAAAAGTTACATTCCTTACTTCTTACCAGTCAATGAACTAGGAAGCTTGATGCAGATTTTCCCATTTACCCTCATGACAAATCTGCGTGACTGAATCTGCTACTAACTTACTGACACAGATTTGTCATAAGGATTAAAGAGGACATGTGAAGATACTTCTGGAACCTGAAAGAAACTGAGAAGGCTTATATTACCATACATGATATGATATATTTATATATCATTTAAATAGGAAATAAACAATAAATAATAAATATATGATATCATATATTTATTATTGTTTATTTCCTATTTACAATCTACATATCACCATCACGATTTGATTATATCTCTGTAAACCCAACGGTCGAATGATTTTGCAGTTTTAGATAGAGTAACTTAAGCCCCCTCCCAGCAAATGCCTTCCAACTCCATGTTACAGAATCCTTCTCAGAAATGTCCCTTTGCTACTTACCAACTACAATGGCATTAATGTTTAGGGATTAAAGGTCTCCAGTTTTGTCCTGTGAACAAGTGATAGCCAAGGTTCAACTTCACTACTGGAAGCACAGCAGCCCCACTCTGAAAACCAATGTTTTATTACCTTGGTGCCTTGAGTTAATACCTACCAGCTGTGTTAATCTAGGAAGACCCAACAAGTTTATCCTGGTACATAATTACTTCAGCAAACATTCAAAAAAAAAAACATTTGAAAAGTGAAAATGTGCCATTGCCAGACCATCGCCACCACTGCCTTGCTAAGCTATGGTATGGCCATGTGTTCTTAAGCTTTGGCCCCCTTTCCCTAACTTGGGGAAGTGAATCTCCTCTTTCTTTCTCTCTCTCTCTCTCTCTCTCTCTAATTTACTTTCTAAATAAACAATATTTTCTTAAAATTTTTCGTTTTGTTCATATTTGGGGTTCTCAAGATGTTAATGCTTCAAGAGCATACTTTAAAGGCTAGATGAGAAGACAAAGTCTTGAGGATTCATTCCTCTGAATATTAATCCATACAAGAGGAGAGTTGAAAATTGCTAATGACTTAAAGCATTTAACAGATGTGTTTGATTTCATATTTTTTTGAAAATTGTTTTCAAAACTTGGCTAGTATACTCATAAAGAACTAGAATGGTGTTAAAAAAAAATGAGTAGTACCAAGAAGGAGGGCAGTGTGTCAATTTCTTGTTCACAAACTCTAATCTGTCAGAAAAGAATAAAAAAAGAATGAAAGCACAACATATATATACATACACATATATTTGCTAGGCATGAACATATATTCTTTCTAGATATCTATAAATGTTCCTGAAGAACCCAAAGGCTGGATTATATAACCTATCAGGAGCCTGGATCAGGAGATGAGCTAGATCTATTTTGATAGCCCTTCCTAATTGTTGGGATTAGCTCCCACAGTCCCATTGTTCATCCCCAGGTCTTGGGGACAACAGAGGCTGATGAGACTATCATGGGTCTAATGGCAGTAACATTTTCTTAATTCTGCAAATGAATTCTTTTTTCCTTGTTTCTTTTTTTAATTTTTATTTTAGATTCAGAGGGTACACGTGCATATTTGTTACATGGACATTGTGTAATGGTGGGGACTGGGTCTCAGGTGGCCCATTCCCCAGATAGTGAACATTGTGCCCCAATGTTAGTTTCTGAATCCAAACCCCTTTTCCCCTTCCCCCCTTACTGGTATTCTCAGTGTCTATTATTTCCATCTTTGTGACCATTTAGCTCCCACATATCAGTGAGAACACGTGGTGTTTGGATCTCTGATTCTGAGTCAATTTACTTAGGATGCTATCCCAGCTCTATACATGTTGCTGCAACGTACATGATTTCATTCTTTTTTATGGCTTCATAGTATTCTATGGTGTATACATGCCATATTTTCATTGTCCACTAATCGCTGGATGGACATGTAGGTTGATTTCACATCTTTGCAATTGTGAGCTGTGATGACCATGTGGGTGCAGGTGTCTTGTATATAGTCATCAGTCATCATCAGGGAAATGCAAATTAAAACTTCAATGGGATACCATCTTGCACCAGTCAGATTGGCCATTATTTAAAATTTTTTTTTAAAATAGATACTGGCACAGATGCAGAGAAAAGGGGACACTTACACACTGTTGGTGGGAGTGTGAATTAGTGCAACCTCTATGGAAAGCAGTATGGAGATTACTCAAAGAAATAAAAGTAGATCTACCATTTGATCCAGCAATCTCACTACTAGGTATCTACCCTAATGAGTTTCTTTTTGACAATACGTAATTAAGACCCACATACACCCAGTCTTTGTTGGCATCGACAAGAATTATCTCAGAAAAGTAGACTAGTAAGAAGGAAGCCATTTATTCTTGTATGTCTCAGGATATCCTTGCATAGTTACACCAAGGGATAGTTAACTTGCTCCCGTGTTTGCTATTAAAAGGTGTCATAAAGTTACTCAAAGTGATAGTATAGAACTTAGTCATAATACATTTTTTAAAAAGGGGGAAAGAAAAAGAACAGTGGGAGAATGAGGAGGAGAAGAGGAATTAGAGGAGGCACAGGAGGAAGGGTAAGGAAAAGCACAGAAGGATGAAAAGCAAAAAGAAGAGGAAGAAAAAAATGAAGAAGTAATAGAAAAAAGAACAATAGGAAGGTAATGCATTGTACTTGGGGCTTCTATATAGATGTTCTCATTTGACAGTCATGACAGACCTGTATCACTGAATCTTTTACTAATTAACTAACAGCTTTGTTGTGAGGACTAATGAGATAACATGCAAAGATACTTTCAGGACATGAAAAGTAACAGAGAAGTAAAGATATCATATTGCCACAGCATAGTCTAAAAAAGAAAAATTACTTATTACATATTCGTTTCCCATTTACAATCTACTCAAATATCCACCAGATGTAAGATTTTCAACAATTCTGTTAGTTATAATTCACCATCACTATTCAATTATATTTCTTTAAACTAAATGGCTTCAATATTTTTACTGCTTCAGACACAAAATAAAGCAACCCAAGAGCTGGCAGCAAATTGCTTTCAAACTTATTATGGAATCCTTTTCAGAAGAGAAGCTTCCCCTTGCTCCTAACCCACTAAGATGATCCTCATAGTTAGAGATTAAATTGCTCTAGCTTTTAACCAGGCTTGGTGGCTCAGCCTGTAATCCCGCACCTTTGGGAGGCTGAGGTGAGTGGATTGCCTGAGTCTGTGGGTTCGAGACTCACCTGGGCAACTTGGCGAGACCTCATCTCTATAATAAATCAAAATTAGCCGTGCGTGGTAGCGTGCACCTGTAGTTCCAGCTACCGGGAAGGCAGAGGCGGAAGGACTGCAGGAGCCCAGCAGGTCGAGGCTGCAGTGGCCGGGAGCGGCCACTGCACTCCAGTCTGGGTGACAGAGTGAGACTCCAACTCAAAAAAAAAAAAAATTGTTCTAGTTTTCAATGGGTTCAGGTTACTGACAAGGCCCAACTTCATCAACTGGAAGCAAAGTGGCTCCAGTACCTACAAACCATTGTTTTGTTACCTTAACACCTATAATTAATACCTTCCTACAGATAGAGAGACTATCCTAGTTTATCTTCAAACGAAGGTGACTAACAAGTAGCATTAGCAACTGAATGCATTAAGATATATGATAATCTCACAACATATTCGATAGAGAATACAATTGTTAAAGATAATTATGACACATTCAAGAGAAAAGGAGGAGATCTTTATCTATTCTGTAGATTTCAATATTGGCTGTAAAACTCTGGAAAGTTTAAGCTTGTAATTAAAAAGTCTCCAGTGTATTCTGTGGTTGTGCTTGATTGGATGGATATTTGGACATTTATAAATACAAACATACACACAAGCACACATTTCTTAATATGGATATACATGGAGTATTCTGGAGAGTAAACAAGTAGCACAATACTGATCAGAGTGAGGTCTTATATTTATCTGAATAAAACGAAGTATTAAATCACAATGATGAGAACCTGAATAGAGGCCCACATGTGTTTCTAGGCACACCACAGTATATACTGAATATATATGTATTTCAAGTACACCCAGGAAGATGCCACTTTACATATAATGGGAGTTTATTAAATAGTTCATTATTAATCTTGCTTTATTCTAAAAGTTATGTAATTTGCTACTAATTTTGTTAATAACAATACAGTAACGTACTTTATCTTAAACAACTTACTTGCTACAAGACACTAGAGAATTATTTAATTTCTACATGTCTCAGGATTTCCCTACTTAAAATTTGATAGTGAAATATTTCCCCTTCCAAACCAGATGGTGGAACTGGGACCAAATTCCCATTTTAAAAATTGACAACTGGATGAAACATAAGGAAAAATGTTTTCAAGCATTATCCCTCAGAGACTGCATGGTAGCGACCTGAGAGAGGAAACAAATGAGGACAGCCCCTCAGTTGTCCTAGCCGACTGCTCAGAGAGAATGCAGGCTCCAGCATGGGGGGAGGAAATCCAGGCAAAGCCTGGCAACTTCCCATATTAATAGACTGAAATGGAAAATCTGATGATCATCTCAACAAATGCGATGAAATATAGTAGGTGACTAACATCTGCATCTGAAAAATAGTATCAGCAAATGAGGAATAGCTGAGTATATCCTCAATTTGTTGAAGGGCATCTAGAAAAATTCTGTAACAAACATCCTACTTATTGTATAAGATTCACTGCTTTATTCCTGAGTTGAAAGACAAATTTTTGCACTCATCATTTCTATGGAACAGGAATGCTGAGTTCAAAGTAACAAAGCAAACTCTGTTTTGCAATCTGAAACCTTGGAAGGAAAAATAAAAAAACATCATCATTTGCAACCATTATTTTCCTATACAGGTGTTTACAGTGACTTCAATGTTTACACTTAGAAAAAAAAACTATTGGCATGAATATCCACAGTGTTCTAGAAATAAGCAAACTGATGATATACAGCAAAATATATTCCAAATGTATATGAAAAACAAATCACTTACCACACACTAAAAGTAGTAAATGGACATTTCTTATCACTAATAAATGTAGTAGTAATGTTAACATGATTAATAGTAGTATGTTAAGTAGAAATCGCAGTAGTAATAATAAAAAGGAAGGTTTTCAATGGTTACATACCTGGCAGATAAGGTAATTCAAAGGGTAGATTTCCAAATCTGACACTGAAAACATGTTTGTACAAACACACACACACACAAACACACACACAAAAAACAACAACAAAAACAAACAAGCAAAAACTGTATAACTCAGGTAAGACTTAATTGAAAAACATTTAAGAAGAAAATTTGGATAATTGAAATCAATAAAAATGTAAAAGCTATCATAATATTCAAACAAAAATTCCATGCTTATCAAATACCACTTTAAAAGACACACCCATTTTCCGGCAAGATGGCGACAGGGCAACCTGGTCTATGAAACCCCCTGCAAAGGAGAATGCAGAGAGTCTCTGGCTCTCTCCCTGGGGGCTGCAGACCCCAACATCGGCAACCTGCTCTTCACACGGAGCTCGGCTACACTGATGGCTGGGGCATCGCAGTGGTCTGGACAGTCACTGCAGCCACAGAAACAGTAGCCGCCGGCACCGCTGTGGCCTCCATGGCAGCCATAATGCATCACGCCACCCGTGCCTGAGGCGATCCATGACTTCAGTCCTTAAAGCCCCTGCAGGCAAGATCTGCCAGGATCGCTGCCACCTCTGCTGCCAACGTAATATCCTGCCGGCTGCGGATTTCCCCCGTGTGCCCTGAGGCAGGCTCCCATCTCCGGCCTCTACCTGAATGCTGTCTGGCTCCACCCACTCTGGGGCGAGCAGCTGAGATAGCACCACCTGCTGACGATTCAAGGTAACAACACTGAAATGGGAGAAACATGCTTGAAAAAGAAACACAGGCCAGATTTGAGTGGTGAACGGAGGGTAATCTGAACTGTCCTTCACAGCAGGCCAGGAGCAACTGACCCTAACTTCGAACTAATTTGCCAGCTTCAAAACGAAGCTAGAAATCAGAGCTGAAAGCACACTGAACTTAAACGAAAAGTCTCAGAGTGCGCTCAAATGGTTCTATTAGTTTAATGACCTAATTCTATTCCTACTGTATTGTTCCTTCTTTTTTTTTATTTTCCTCTTCCTTTTCTCCTCTCTGTAAACCATATCTTTGTTTAGCGGAACAGCACACCAATAAGGTGGTTGGTTAGCTTGTATGTTAGCATCACTTTATGTTTTATTTTTTTTGTATAGGAGTTGGTTAGTGTGTAGTGTGGTCTATTGTTTTTATCTGTTTCAGTATAGGTCTCTCTCTCCATTGGTTAGAACACTCGTCTGTTTCCCCCCTTACTCCTCTCTCTCTCCACCCTCTCTTCCCCCCACTGTCTGCTCCATTATCTTCCCTCTGCTAACCACATTTCATTTCAGGGAGTAAACCTACAAACCCACTGCATAGACAGATTCCATGGCAGTGGGAAGTGGGTTTCAGATTATCCATACACCTCTTGACAAATACCAGGACGTGCAGATAGATTTTGAATCACAGCTCCCCCTTAAGTAAATCTCTAAACTGCAAAAAGGACCACTCCCAACCTACAGCTCAACTCCAGAATTGAACAAAGTAAGAGGACATACATAAAGAATAGGACATTGAACAAACAGATGTAAAACCAATCCCTCTACACCTGAATAACAGAATTAAAGAAGACAGTGACGTGGAGGGAAGGAAAAAGTAAGGAGGTAAAAACCGCACAAATGAAGAAAAACCAAAAGAAGAATATAGGTCTCACACAGACCCCTGAGAAGTCAGACACTGAGAAAACAGACTCCGGAACACAAACAGTGAAGAGCCCTCAGAATGACTGGTCACATGCAACAAACCTAGAAATCAAGACATTAACAGAGAGAATTAAAAAAATAGAGGAGAGATAAGAGGAAAATAGGAAGGAGCTGATGTCAGAAATAACAGCTGTAAAGAACACTGTGATGGAAATAAATAACAAACTAATAAGCATGGAAACAGAATTAGCCAAGCAGAAGAAAGAATCTCAGAGCTCAAAGACCAAAACACAGAACTAACCCAAACTGTCAAAAGCATAGAAAAGAAGCTCAAAAAGACAGAAGAAAACCTTCAAGAGATGAATGATCACTTCAAGAGACCGAACATAAGAGTAATTGGCCTTCCTGAGGCAGAGAGAGAAAAAGAGGCCACACTGGAACAAATATTTCATGAAATCATTCAGGAAAACTTCCCGCATTTCATCAAGGATGAACAAATTCAAACACAAGAGATTCAGAGAACACCTGCAAGACAACAAATGAGAAGACCAACTCCCAGACATATAATTATTCGCCTAAACAAAGTAGGTATAAAAGAAAAAATCCTAAAGGCTGCAAGAGAAAAATGTCAGACTACCTACCATGGAAGACCAATTAGAATAGCAGCAGATTTATCTACAGAAACACTCCAGGCTAGGAGAGCTTGGAGCCCTATCTTCAAAGTTCTAAAAGATAAACAATTTCAACCGAGATTAACCTACCCAGCTAAGCTAAGCTTCATCAGTGAGGGAGAATAGAAATCTTTCCCAGATATCCAATCCCTCAGAACCTACGCTGCCACCAGACCACCTCTACAAGAAACATTTAAGAAAGTATTGAACACAGAAGAAAAGGAAAAAAAGAACAACAATGTTCTTCATAAGAGTACAGGCAAAGGATTGAAAACACACATGATCCAACTCTAAAACCAAAAGAAAGACAACACACAAACAGGAAGAAAAACAACTCTGTAAGCACATTATGATAGGGATCAACTCTCACATTTCAATCATTAGTTTGAATGTGAATGGACTAAATGCACCACTGAAAAGACATAGAATGGCAAAATGGATAAAATATCACCAGGCAACAATCTACTGCCTTCAAGAGACTCACCTCACTAGAAAGGACACTCACAGACTCAATGTAAGAGGATGGGAAACAAACTTTCAGGCAAATGGCACAAAAGAAAGGAGGAGTCGCAATGTTAATCTCAGACAAAATATCCTTTAAGCTATCAAAAATTTAAAAAGATACAGAAGGCAACTACATAATGATAAAAGGTTCAATCCATCAACAAGAAATATCCATCCTAAACATATATGCACCGAACATAAGAGCATCAACTTCACAAAGCAGCTCCTAGGTAAACTAATAAAAGATATCGACTCCAATACCATCATAACTGCACACTTCAATACCCCACTCACAACCCTAGACAGATCATCAGGACAAAAAGATCAGCAACGAGATCCAAAACCACAATGTGACTCTTGATCAAATGGACTTAATTGATACCTACAGAACCCTCCATCCAAAGATGACAGAATACACATTCTACTCATCACCACATGGAAAGTACTCTAAGATCGACCACATACTTGGCCATAAATCAAGCATAAGCAAATTTAAAAGGACTGAAATTTTACCATGCACCTTCTCGGACAACAGTGGAATAAAAATAATCATCAACAACAACAAGGTCCCCCAAAAACCCTCAAAGACATGGACACTAAACAGCATGATGCTAAACAACTCCTGGGTCAATGATGAAATCAAAACAGAGATTAAAAGATACTTGAAAACAAATGAAAATGAAGAAACATCTTACCAAAATCTCTGGGACACCATGAGAGCTGTAGTAAGAGGGGAATTTATATCCCTACAAACTCACATGAAGAAAATGTAAGGGTCACAAATTAAAGCCTAACAAGCCACCTAAAAAAGCTGGAAAAGCAAGACCACAAAAACCTAATTTCAGCAAAAGAATCCAGATCACCCAAATAAAAGCCCAAATCCAGGACATAGAAGACAAAAAGATAATACAAAAAATGAATTAAACAAAAAGCTGGTTCTGCGAAAGGATAAACAAGATGGATAGTCCCCTAGCTAGACTGACCAAGAAAAAGAGAGAAAAAGCCCAAATGAACACAATCAGAAAAACAAAAGATGAAGTCACATCTGACCCTGAAGAAATACAAAAGATCATTAGAGACTACTACGTACACTTGTATGGAAACAAACTTGAAAATCTTTCAGAAATGGAGGACTTTCTGTCATCACACAACCTGCCTAGGTTGAAACAAGAAGAAATTGAGACCCTAAAGAGACCAATAATAATCAAGGAAATTGACTACGTAATAAGAAAACTACCCACAAAAAAAAGCCCTGGACCAGATGGCTTTCCAGCAGAATTCTACAAGACATTTAAGGAGGAGCTTATACCAATCCTACTGAAGGTATTCCAGGCTATTGAGAAAGAGGGAACTCTCCCCAAATCATTTTATGAAGCTAACATCACATTGATACCCAAGCCAGGTAAAGATCCAACAAAGAAAGAGAACTACAGGCCAATATCTGTGATGAACATAGATGCTAAAATTCTCAACAAGATCCTAGTGAACCGGATTCAACAACACATCTCAAGAATCATCCATCATGACCAAGTAGGCTTCATCCCTGGGATGCAAGGCTGGTTCAACATTCGTAAAACCATAAATGTATTAAATACATCAACAGATGTCAAAGCAAAACCCACATGATTATATCATTAGACGCAGAAAAAGCTTTTGATAAAATTCAGCACCCCTTCTTGATAAAAACCTTCGAACAGCTAGGCATACGGGGAACATATCTCAAAACAATAAAAGTCATTTATGAGAAACCCACAGCCAGCATACTCCTAAATGGACAAAAATTGGAACAATTTCCCCTGAAAACTGGAACAAGACAAGGATGCCCACTCTCAACCCTCCTGTTCAATATAGTATTGGAAATCCTGGCTAGAGCAATCAGAGAAGAGAAGGCAATCAGGAGTATTCAAATAGGAAAAGAGGAAGTCAAGCTATCTCTCTTTGCAGATGACATGATCGTGTACCTTGAAAACCCAAGAAAATCTGTCAAAAACCTCCTTACACTGATAAAGGCCTTTGGCAAAGTCTCAGGATATAAAATAAATGTGCAAAAGACAACCACATTTCTTTTCACCAATAATAAACAGAAACCTGAATAAAAAGCACAATTCCACTCACAATAGCCACAAAAAAAAAAAAATGAAATACCTTGGCATCTTCCTAACCAGAAACGTGAACAGCCTTTACAATGAAAACTACAAAACACTGCTCAAAGAAATCAAAGATGACACAAACAAGTGGAAAAATATCCTATGCTCATGGATTGGAAGAATCAACATTGTGGAGATGTCCATCTTCCCTAAGGCAATCTACAGATTCAATGCAATACGCATCAAATTACCAGCCACATTCTTCTCAGACCTAGAAAAAACAACACAGGAATTCATATGGAAGCAGAAATGATCAAGAATAGCCAGAACAATCCCCAGCAAAAAAAAAAACAAAGCAGGTGGTATCACATTACCAGACTTCAAACTTTACTCTAAAGCTATAATCATCAAAACAGCTTGGTATTGGTATAGGAACAGGCATATGGATCAATGTAATAGAATTGAGATTCCAGAACCAAAACCTCAAATTCTCAACCAACTCATCTTCGACAAAGCCTCCACCACCTACCACTGGGGAGAGGAGAACCTATTCAATAAATGGTGCTGGGAAAACTGGCTGACCACATGCAGAAGACTCAAACAAGACACCTATCTATCCCCATACACAAAGATTAATTCCAAATGGATCAGAGACCTAAATGTAAAACCTCAAACCATAAGAACCTTAGAAAATGAAAGACATACCCTCATGGAAATTGGAACTGGCATCCAATTCCTGAACCCACAGGCCATAAGAGATAACATAGACAAGTGGGACCTCATTAAACTGACAAGCTTCTGCAAAGCCAAAGAAACCATCAAGAGAGCAGGGAGACAGCCCACAGACTGGGAAAAAGTATTTGCCAACTCCAGGTCTGACAAAGGCTTAACATCTTGGATCTACAAGGAATGCAAATGTGCTGAAAAGAAAAAAAACAAACAACCCCATTATAAAATGGGCAAAAGATATGAACAGACACTTCTCAAAGGAAGACACCTGAGCAGCCAACAGACACATGAAGAAATGTTCAACCTCACTAATCATCAGGGAGATGCAAATCAAAACCACACTCAGATACCACCTAACTCCAGTCAGAATGGCAATTATCAATAACTCAAAAAATTACAGTTCCTGGAAAGGGTGTGGCAAAAAGGGAACACTTCTACACTTGGTGGGAGTGCAAACTAGTACAACCTCTGTGGAAAACGGTATGGCAATTCCTAAAAGATGTAAAAATCGACCTTCCATATGACCCCACAATCCCCCTACTGGGGATATACCCTGAAGACCTCAAATCACTCTATCAAAAAGATACCTGCACACGTATGTTTATCGCAGCACTGTTCACAATAGCAAGAACCTGGAAGCAACCATGCTGTCCATCAAAAGAGGGCTGGATTAAAGAAACGTGGTACATATACACGATGGAATACTACGCAGCCATAAAAAACAACAAAATCATGAATTTCTCAGCAACCTGGACGGAACTAGAGTCTATAATACTGAATGACCTCTCACAGAAACAACGATCTGAGTATCACATATTCTCACTCATATAGTGGATCTTGAACATCCAATGTAATAAATACTATAAGAAAATGACTGACAGTGGTGGGAAACTAAGGGGGAGGGAGGGGAAGGGAGATGGGATTAACGGTAGTAAATATCTGTCTGGGGATGGGGAGACACCTCTTATCAACAAGGGTGCCTGAACGAAGCACATTTGTATACCTAACCCTTGACTGTACCCCACAATATCATAATAAAAAATATTGATTAAAAAAAAAAGAATGACTTCATGGAGAATGAAAAAAAAATAAATTTGTTAAGGTATATTTTATGGCCTAGAATGTAGTTTATTGTAGTGAATATTTCATGTGAGCTTGAGAACAAAGTGTATTTTAATGTTGTTTGAGGAAACAGTCTATAGATATCAATTAGATACAGTTGAACAAAGGTACAGCTGAGTTCAATTGTGTCCCTACTAATTTTCTACCTACGGAATCTGTCCATTTCTGATAGAGGGGTGTTGAAGTCTTCAACTATAATGATGGGATCATTCAGTTGTATTTTTTCACTTAGTTGGATTCCTTTATCTTGGCAGTTTTATAGATTTTCCCTCATATAGTTTGATGTTCTATTGTTAGATGCATACACGTTAATGATTGTTATGCTTTTCTTTTTTTTTTTTTAGCAAATTGACCCTTAATCATTATGTAGTGACCCTCTGTCCCTGATAACTTTCCTTCCTTTTAAGCCTGCTATGCCTGAATTTAATATAGTTACTCTTGCGTTTTTTAAAAAAAATTGTGTTAGCATGGTATATCTTTCTCCTCCCATTTACATTTAATCTAGATATGTCTTTATATGTTTAAAGTGAATTTCTTATAGACATATAAAAAAAAGATTTAAAAAATAAATAAATAAGACACATCTATCAACAAGGGTACCTGCTTAACCCTGAATTGTAATCCCCATCTTTAAAATTAAAAAATTAAAAGAGAAAAAAATGAATAATAAATAAAAAGAAAGAAAATAAAGAATCAACCCTACAACGTATATATGTATCAAACCATCACATTTTACCCCATAATTATATACAAGTATTACTTGTCAATCAAAAATAAAACTTAAAATAATTTTTCTTATTCATTTTTTTTATTGAGTTGGAGTCTCACTTGGTCACCCAGACTGGAGTGCAGTGGCCGCTCCCGGTCACCACAGCCTCGCCTGCTGGGCTCCAGTGATTCTTCCGCCTCAGCCTTCCGAGTAGCCGGAATTACAGGCACGTGCTACCATGCCTGGCTGATTTTTTTATTTATTGTAGAGATGAGGTCTCGCTGCCCATGCGGGTCTCGAACCTGCCGGCTCAGGCAATCCACTCACCTCAGCCTCCCAAAGGCGCGGGATTACAGGCTGAGCCACCGAGCCTGGCTTAAAATAATTTAAAGATAAATAAAAATGAAGAACCAATCGCTATTTTTTAGCCTTTCTTTTCTATTAAGCAGTAATTTACTATAGGACTTTTTAATTGGGAAATAAATATTTGTGTTTTTACGTCAAAATTTTTGAGGTGTTAAAATGTTTCAAGAAGGCTGGGCTTGGATTGCTTGAGCCCACGGGTTCAAGACCAGCCCAGCCAACTTGGGGAGACTTTGTCTCTACAATAAATTCTTTTTTTAAATTTCTGGGAGTGGTAGCATGCACCTGTAGTTCCAGCTACTTAGAAGGCTGAGGTGGAAGGATCACCAGAGCCCAGCAGGTTGACACTGGGGTGCTGGGGTGGCCGTGAGCATGCCACTGCACTCCAGCCTGGGCGATGGGGTGAAACTCCAACTCAAAAAGAAAAAAAAATGTTTCAAGAAGTAAACTTTGCAAAGCTAGATGAGCAAGGGGTAAAGTTATCCTGATTTTAGGGCTTAGTTCTCTGAATAATATGAACACTCACAAGAGAAGAGTTGAAAATTGCTACCGATATTAGGTTGCACAATGCTTTATTGAAAATTATTTCAGAACTAGATGTAATCACAAAACTAGGATGATCTGAAAAATTAGAGTTGTCAAGAGGTGAGATGATGGGTCAAAAAAGAAACAAAAAATGAGTATATTTCTTGTCCACGAGAAACAATCAGAAAAGACAATGAAAATAAGAACAAGGGCAAGATAAGTAAATATAAATATATGCATATGTTTACGATGCATCAACATATTATTTTCAGACATGTATGAATATAACAGCAAATCTGCCCAATGAACCCATAGTTGGATGGCATAACCTGTTAGAAACCTCTACCAGAGAATGAGCTAGATCAATTTTGAAAGCCCCTTTTCAATGGCTGGGATTAGTCCCCACTGACCAATTGCACATTATTTGACTGTCATGGTTCAAAGAGCAACAGCATAGCACCTGTGGTACAAGTGGATTTTTTGTGGACAACTTATATTTAATTCTCATGTGTATTTATTTCTTCATTAGAGTCAAAAACTATCTCAGAAAAGTAGACTGCTATGAAGAAAAATAGCATCACATCTTTTGATATATCCCACTTGTTACAGTGGTGATTAATGTGCTCCCAGTTTTAATTTTAAAAATGTAATCAAACTACTAATTGTGATGGTAGCATACTTAGTAGCAATACCACTCAAAAGAGGAAGAAAAAGAAGAAAAACTGAAGGAGAATAGCCGGAGGATGAGAAGGAAGAAGGGTTAGATGAGGAGGGAAAAGAAGAAGTAGAGAAAAAGGTGAAGTAGAAAGGAGGAAGAAGAGAAAAAGGAAAAGGTAAAAGAAAAAACAGGTCAGAGTTATTACATTTCCTTACTTCTCACTTATGTAGTGGGTAATGTATGAGGAATTTTATGTAGATTGTTCTCATTTGACCCTTATAACAAACCTACATCACTGAATCCTTTACTAACTCACCGACACAGATTTGTCATGAGGATTAAAAAGGAAGCATGTAAGGATACTTTTGGAACTTGAAAGACAACAAAGAAGCAAAGCTATTACATAACCACCACATAATGTGGCATATCTAATAAAGAAAAACCACATGTCCATTTTCAGTGTAAAATCTACTCAACTTTCTACCATATTTTCCATAGTACTTTTTAATATAGTTATAATTCACCATCACCATTCAATTGTACTTCTTTAAATGAAAGGGTCTCAAGATTTTGCTGTTTCAGACACAATAGGGCAATCTAGGAACTGGCAACAGAGTCCTCCCAAGCTCACCGTAGGAAAGCACTCTTCTCAGAATAGAAGAGCCCCCTTGCCACTTACTGATTATGATGATGATGTCTGTGTTTAAGGATTGATGTTCTTCAGTCTTACTGTGTGCAGGTGATTGCCAAAACAATCTCTATTAAATTACGGCAAAATAGTCTCAGTGTGTCAAACTGATTTCTTGTCTACAACCTTGAATTGTCCCCACATACATTTCCTTTCCCCGTTAGATTAAATGTGAATTACCTCACAATATTAGACTGTTAAAAGGCAAGAGATTTAGCCTCTATATGTTCAAGTACCTCTTCTACTATAAGGTAGCCACCTGTTTTAATAATGAAGTGTGTCATAGAAAAATTCCTAGCAGTAATGGCAGCAGGATTTAGTATGAATATTACTAATTACAATAATATGACAAGGAAAAAGAACAAAAAGAAAAAGCAACAGGAAATGAACAAAAGAAGAAGTTACTTTTCCTTAATCCTTACTTACACAGCAGACAAGGTATTCGCAACTTTTATGTAGACCTTCTCATTTGACCCTCATGACAAGTTCCTGTCACTGAATATTTTTACTAACTTAGTGACACAGATTTGTCATGAGGATTAATGAGAGAATACTTCAAGAAACTTTTAGATAGCCAGGCGTGGTGGCATGCGTCTGTAGTTTCAGCTACTTGGAAGGCTGAGGCAGAAGGATCGCCTAAGCCCAGCAGGTCAAGGCTGTGGTGGCCGTGAGGGTGCCTCTGCACTCCAATCTGGACAAGAGTGAGACTCCAACTCAAAAAAAAAAAAGAAAGAAAGAAAGAAATTTTTAGAACCTGAAATGCAACAAAGAAACAAAGCTATTATCCTCTCAAAACATAATATTCCATATATAAAAAATGGCTCATGTCAATTTATAACTCTTTTCCTTCTATCACTGGCTGTTTCTCCTCAATCTCTTTTGTGGGATCCTCTCTTTCCTATCGCCTAAATGTTGGCTTCATTTTTAAAACGTTTCTTTTCTGTGGAAGGAAACTCCCTGGAGGAAGGCTTCCAGTCTTGTGGCTTTAAATATTATCTGTATGCCTGTGATACTCCATTTCATATTTGGAGCCTAGACCTCCCTCCTGACTGTTGGAGAATACAATTACTTACTCACCAGCATTTGTGTGTCTAACAGTCATCTCAAATTTAACTGATCTCCTAAGCACCCTTGCACCCCTCCCACAACCTTCAAGAAAAAGACTTCCCCATTTCAATTGATGGCAACTCCATCTTTCCAACTTCACAGGTGAAAGTCATCAAGTTCCCTTTTAAAATTCTTTTTTCTAACTATTTAGACCTGTACTGTCCAATATGATTGCCATTATCAACTAGACACATGGGGCTGTTAAGGACTTGAAATATGGCTAGTCTGAATTGTGCTATATTAAAGAAATAAAATATATACCATATTTAAACTTAGTCGAAAAATTGCAAAAATATCTAATACATTTTCAACATCACTTACATGTTGAAATAATAAAGTTTCTGAGATTGTAGGTTTAATTAAATGCATTATTAAAATTAGGCTGGATGTGGTGGCTCACACCTGTAATCCTAGCACTTTAGGAGGTTGAGGTGAGAGGATTGATTGAGCCTAGGAGACTGAGATCAGCCTGGGCAACACAGCAAGACCTCGTCTCTACAAAAAAATTTTTCAAATAGCCAGGGGTGGTGTCATCTGTCTGTGGTCCACCTGTAGTCCCGGCTGCTCCAGAGGCTGAGGTGGGAGAATCACCTGAGCCCAGGAAGTTGAGGGTGCAGTGAGTCATGATCATGCTACTGCACTCCAGCCTGGGCTGACAGTGAGACTCTGAATCAAAAAAATAAAACGTAGAAACCTATTGTCCAAGGGGAATAACCATGGAGTAATATTAAGTGAGAAACTGAATATGTGGACAATATATACAAATGTACAACAATTTATCAAGCCATAACAAGGTCCACAGTGTACTTGAAACACATTAATATGTATGTGTTTAAGCACGGGAATGTTCTTGAATGTTATGTCCCAGAAAGATAACATGGATTAAAAAGAAAAGGGGGGCCGGGCTCGGTGGCTCAACCTGTAATCCCAGCACTTTGGGAGGCCGAGGTGAGTGGATTGCCTGAGCCCACAGGTTCGAGACCAACCCAGGCAACTCGGTGAGATCTTGTCTCTATAATATATCAAAAGATTAGCCAGGCGTGGCAGCTGTGCGCCTGTAGTTCTGACTACTTGGAACTGAGGTGGAAGGATCACTGGAGTCCAGCAGATGACGCTGGAGTGACCGTGAGCGTGCCACTGCACTCCAGCCTGGGCGATGGAGTGAGACTCCAACTCAAAAAAAAAAAAAAAAAGAAAACGAAAAAGAAAAAGGTTGGACTGGCGCAGTGGCTCACGCCTATAATCCCAGCACTTTGGGAGGCCGAGGTGAAAAGATTGCCTGAGCCCACAGATTCGAGACCAGCCTGGGCAACATGGCGAGACCTCATCTCTACAACAAATCAAAAAATGAGCCGGGCGTGGTAGCGCATGCCTGTAATTCCGGCTACTCGGAGGGCTGAGGTGGAAGGATCACTGGAGTCCAGCAGATGACGCTGGAGTGACCGTGAGCGTGCCACTGCACTCCAGCCTGGGCGATGGAGTGAGACTCCAACTCAAAAAAAAAAAAAAAAAGAAAACGAAAAAGAAAAAGGTTGGACTGGCGCAGTGGCTCACGCCTATAATCCCAGCACTTTGGGAGGCCGAGGTGAAAAGATTGCCTGAGCCCACAGATTCGAGACCAGCCTGGGCAACATGGCGAGACCTCATCTCTACAACAAATCAAAAAATGAGCCGGGCGTGGTAGCGCATGCCTGTAATTCCGGCTACTCGGAGGGCTGAGGTGGAAGGATCACTGGAGTCCAGCAGATGACGCTGGAGTGACCGTGAGCGTGCCACTGCACTCCAGCCTGGGCGATGGAGTGAGACTCCAACTCAAAAAAAAAAAAAAAAAGAAAACGAAAAAGAAAAAGGTTGGACTGGCGCAGTGGCTCACGCCTATAATCCCAGCACTTTGGGAGGCCGAGGTGAAAAGATTGCCTGAGCCCACAGATTCGAGACCAGCCTGGGCAACATGGCGAGACCTCATCTCTACAACAAATCAAAAAATGAGCCGGGCGTGGTAGCGCATGCCTGTAATTCCGGCTACTCGGAGGGCTGAGGTGGAAGGATCACTGGAGTCCAGCAGATGACGCTGGAGTGACCGTGAGCGTGCCACTGCACTCCAGCCTGGGCGATGGAGTGAGACTCCAACTCAAAAAAAAAAAAAAAAAGAAAACGAAAAAGAAAAAGGTTGGACTGGCGCAGTGGCTCACGCCTATAATCCCAGCACTTTGGGAGGCCGAGGTGAAAAGATTGCCTGAGCCCACAGATTCGAGACCAGCCTGGGCAACATGGCGAGACCTCATCTCTACAACAAATCAAAAAATGAGCCGGGCGTGGTAGCGCATGCCTGTAATTCCGGCTACTCGGAGGGCTGAGGTGGAAGGATCACTGGAGTCCAGCAGATGACGCTGGAGTGACCGTGAGCGTGCCACTGCACTCCAGCCTGGGCGATGGAGTGAGACTCCAACTCAAAAAAAAAAAAAAAAAGAAAACGAAAAAGAAAAAGGTTGGACTGGCGCAGTGGCTCACGCCTATAATCCCAGCACTTTGGGAGGCCGAGGTGAAAAGATTGCCTGAGCCCACAGATTCGAGACCAGCCTAGGCAACTTGGCAAGACCTCATCTCTACAATAAATCAAAAAATTAGCTGGGCATGGTGGTGCACGCCTGTAATTCCAGCTACTTGGAAGGCTGAGGTGGAAGGATCGCCTGAGTCCAACAGGTCGAGCCTGCAGTGCACGTGAGCACGTGCACTGCACTGCAGCCTGGGCGACAGAGTGAGACTCCAACTCAAAAAAAGAAAGAAAGAAAGAAAAAGAAAAAGGTTGAGTGGAGACTTTATGAAGGAGATGAATAACTTTCATTAAATATCTTTGCTTAAGCGTCACCAGTTAGGCTGAGAACACGTTACTGCTGTTGTTCATGAAATGTCGTTAGATTCTTTAAACATAAACTTTAGTCAGTCATTTTCTAAGGAGATAAAAGAAGTCCCTTATCATTTACAAGCTGCTCATTTTCCTAACTCTAAAGAGAACACAAAATTCTGTTTTATTAATAATAATTATAAAGCAATACTAAAGTTATTGTTATTTACTAAAGCCTTCTCAAGGATAGTCAGGTGGCTCAGTATGCTAGGATCTCATATAACCCTCACAACTAACCACATCTCAATACACAAAATATCAAGATTCTACATCACAGTTTTGTCCTGAGGGTTAAATAAGATAATTTATGTGAAATAATTTTGTGATCTATAATGTATCACAGACATAATGCCAACATATCACCTTTAGATTCCCTCTGGAACATAACACATTATCAACTTACAGGTAGCACTACCTACCTGGAGATACCTTACTTTTCTTGTAGGTTAAGATTAATCTCAGTACTTTGGGAGGCCAAGGCGAGAGGTTGCCTGAACCCAGGGGTTCGAGACCAGCCTGGGCAACTTGGTGAGACCTCGTCTCTCTACAATAAATCACAAAAACTAGCTGGGCATGGTGGTGTGCATCTGTAGTTCCAGCTACTTGGAAGACTGAGGTAGAACAATCACCTGACCCCAGCAGATTGAGGCTGCGGTGGCTGTGAGCGTGCCACTGCACTCCAGCCTGGGTGACAAGAATGAGACTCTAACTCAAAAAAAAAAAAAAAAAAAAAGAAAGAAAGAAAACATTAGTAAGACCTGGCCATAGCCAGACCATTGCTGCCATTGTCTTACTAGACTCCGGTGTGGCCATGTGCTCTCTAAGCTATGGCTGTTGCCATGTTTGGCTTTGGCTCCCTTCCCTACCATGCGGAGGTGGATCTCCTCTTTCTTTCTCTTTCTCTCTTTAATTTACTTTTAAATAAACTATGTTTTCAAATCTAAAAAAAAAATTAGACTATACTAGTCTGCTCAAAGTCCATCAAAAGCACTGCATATCATTCAGGATAAAATACAAACAAAACCCTTACCTTAAAAGAGGCCTTCTGTGATCTGCCCTACCTCCCACCTCTGACTGTGCCCTTTGCCATGCTAACTTTCCCTCCTCTCCTCTCTGCCTTGAAAACCAGAAACACACTCCCCCAAGCAAGAAATTGTCAAGATCACTTCCCTAAACCTGCAATGCTCCACGCCTTGAGAGAACTACCAGGCTTGTCCCCTCATTTCCTCCACCTTCTAGGATGCCACCCGATACCAATCGGAACCTTAAGTGACCCCTCCTCATTCACTCTCTACACCCTGACACTGCTGTTTTTCATCTTTAAAACACTGACATCCTTGGTTGTTGGTTTGTTTAGTCTGCCTCTTGCTACTAGAATAGAAGCATCATCACCTGTTTCCCTCACTTCTGTGTCTGCAACACGGAGAACAGGGCTTGGCACATGGTAAGTGCTTACAAATATTTGTTGATATTGGTAACAGTGTGGTACCATTTCAAGGATTAAATGATAGCACACTGGAAGAGATTTGATAAGTCCAATGATATTTGGACCATGGATTTTTATGGATTATGAGTCCCAGTAAAGTTTAGTTTTATTCCATACACCACAATTCATGCAAAATAAGTTCAAAGACTGGGTGTGGGAGGTAGGGCTCACACCTGCACTTTGGGAGGCTGAGGCGAGAGGATTGATTTAGCCCAGGAATTCCATACCAGCTTAGGCTGCATAGTGAGACTTCATCTCTACACAAAAAAATCAGAAAATTAGCTTAGTATGGTGGTGTGATCCTATAGTTCCAGCTACTCGGGAGGCTGAGGTGAAAGGAGATAGCCTGAGCCCAGGAGTCAAGGCTATAGTAAGCTGTTATTGTGCCACTGCACTCTAGCTTGGGCAAGAGAATGAGCCTCTGACTCAAAAAAAAAAGTTCAAAAGATGAATTTTAAAGCCGGGCTTGGTGGCTCAGCCTATAATCCCGCACCTTTGGGAGGCTGAGGTGAGTGGATGGCCTGAGCCCGCGGGTTCGAGACCCGCCTGGGCAGCGAGACCTCATCTCTACAATAAATAAAAAAATCAGCCGGGCGTGGTAGTGCATGCCTGTAATTCTGGCTACTCAGAAGGCTGAGGCAGAAGGATCGCCGGAGCCCAGCAGGTTAGGCTGCGGTGGCCGGGAGCGGCCACTGCACTCCAGTCTGGGCGACAGAGTGAGACTCCAACTCAAAAAAAAAAAAAAAAGATGAATTTTAAAATATAATTGCATCAAACATTATTAAAAGGCATGTCACAATGTACTGTTGGTAAGAAAAAACATTATTGCAGAATCCCATTTACATACAAAATAGACAAATATGTATGCATATATATAAACAACGAGAACTAGATAGAGAGATAGAAATACATATACACATCTGTGAATAACAATGTATTTATTTCAACCTGGAAAAAGTTGTGAAAATGTTCCTGGGTGTTTACTGTGTTTGAGAGTTGGAAATCAGGAGTGGAAGGACGGGTGAGATAGCAATGTTTTTTCACACGTGTCTTGTATCTTACACTTGATAAGCAAACATTCATTTATAATTTGTAGGAAAAGTCAAGAAATAAAATATTCAAGAAAAATTTGATTGCAAACAAATGCAACTCACTAGATGACCTTAAAAACATCCCTAATCCTCCCAAGACTCGATTCTCATCTCTAAAAAAGATAGCAATGCCCACACTAATTAGCAATTAATACTTACTGAATGCTTATGTAGATGTCAGAGTAATGAGCGATTTTATACTGATTATTTTATTTAGTCCCTAGCCCCATAACAAACACTATGTCATACTGTCATATATGAAATGATTACTTGTACCACACAGATTTAAAGGGATCAAATGAGGCCAGGCTTGGGTTTGGTGGCTCAGCCTGTAATCCCAGCACTTTGGGAGGCCGAGGCGAGTGGATTGCCTGAGTCCATGAGTGGACTGCCTGAGCCCACAGGTTCGAGACCTGCCCGGGCAATTTGGCGAGACCTCATCTCTACAATAAATAAAAAATTAGCCGGGCATGGTAGCACACGCCTGTAGTTCCAGCTACTTGGAAGGCTGAGGCAGAAGGATCGCTGGAGCCCAGCAGGACGAGGCTGCAGTGACTGTGAGCGTGAGTGCCACTGCACTCCAGCCTGGGCGCCAGAGTGAGACTCCAACTCAAAAATAAAATAAAATAAAACTTTCTTCTAAAAAGCAAATAAATAAAAAATAAAAAGATCAAATTAGTAGCTGGGACTACAGGCCTGCACTACCATATCTGGCTAATTTTTTTATTTTTTATTTGTGGAGATGTGGCCTCGCTATGTTGCCAAGACTGGTCTCGAACTCCTGAGCTCAAATGATCCTCCCGACTTAGCCTCCCAAAAGACCTTCTCAATGGCAACCATGTGCCAGAAAGTCCCTGTGATCTCAACCAGAGGTCCACACTCACGTTTAGAATGAAGGTTGAGGTGTGTGACCCAGGGACTAGGTCTCAAACAAGACTTCGGTCTGATTGCTCTGTGTTAGCAATGTGTAGCCCTTCCTATTTGTGAAGATAAGGTTTATATGACTGAAATACTGCAATGCATCCCACATAAAGGATGACATTATTCCCCTGAAAACTCAAGAACATAAAGTAAAAATCTCTGAGAACTCAAAAGATTGTTCAGGAAGATAGGCAGACCAAACAAAAAAGAGGCAAAAATGAGCATTATATGAGCAATAAGTATTTTAAATTACCCCATTCAGAACAGAAAGAAAAAGAAGGCAAACATTTTAGTAATAAGCCATCTCAGATTTGTCCAGAACATTGAATTAAAAAAAACATAACTGGCAAGAGGGTCTAAAAGCAGTGACTGAACAATGAGCACAGGCCCTGCTCGTGCCTGGCATGACTCCACTGTCTCCAGTATCAATTGCTCTTGAATTAAATGCTAGGTTTGGAGTCATTACATTTCAAACAATTATTGGACCAAGCAATATTAAAGCTCGTCTGCAACAATACATTAGCGAGAAAATTCACAAAATTACCCACAAAAGTCAGGAGTCAATAAGGGACACCTGCTCCTGCAAATTGTGTTTTAAAATAACGGTACTGAAAACACTATCAGGGAGATCTCAGGATTGACATAGACCAAGGGATGAGAACCTAAAGCTCACACGACACAGGAAAAACTGGATATTTGGGGGTGATCTCAGGGAAACAAGTTAATACTTGTATCTCACCAAAATCCAAAAAATCAAGAAATGTTTCTGAAAAAAATTCCAAACAAATTCTGCACAGCATCAAGATTTGGACTCTAAAATATGAAGCATGGAAATCTCTTCTTGAAACAATGTCCCCGGGGACCCCCTAAGTAATCACAGTAGAGCCTGGAATCGCATGTGGACCGAGGGAGAAGTCCAACCACTGCCATTCCAGCTCCCAACTGCATGTGGTCAGGAATAGGGGAGGCTGCCCCAGGCTAGACCAGGCCTAAAGCAGGTTTTGCAGGGGGTGGCCCTGGAGAGTAGGTCCAGGGAAGACTACCGATTTCTGCTTGCATATCTTTGCAGCATTTTATCAATTAGGACCAGCAAGTGATGCTAAGTAAAATGTGAATAACAATAATGAGCAAAATAAGTATTAACTCGTGTGTGCTCTTACTAAGTCCCTTAATTTCTCTAAGTCTCAAATGCTCCCATTTCTAAAAATCAGAAAATACCTGCTCTTGGAATAACAGTAAAAATTTATCGAGAATTGTGTAGAACCCTTATAAATAAGTCTACAAAATGTTGCTGAGAGATATAACAAAATTTGGTACCAAAGGTATATCCACATTTCTGTATGGCAAGATCCTGTAACATGTGGGTTTTTATCTCACTGGCAGTTTCAGAAAACTGCATTAAAAATCCTAAAGCGATCTGGGCGCAGTGGTTCATGCCTGTAACCCCAGCACTTTGGGAGGTGGAGGCGAGAGGATTGCCTGAGCTCAGGGGTTTGAGATCAGCTTGGGCAAATTGGCTTTTCTCTACAATAAATCAAAAAACTTAGCTGGGCATGGTGACACAGGCCTGTGGTTCCAGCTACTTGGAAGGCTGAGGTGAAAGGATCACCTGAGCTCAGCAGGTCAAGGTTGCAGTGGCGATGAGTGTGTCACTGCACTCCGTCCCTGGGTGACAGAGTGAGGCTCCAACTCAAAAAAAAAAAAGAAAATCCCTAAACTGGTGACATTTTGTGGCAGATATGTCCAAGAGTGATTTCTGCAATGACAGAAATATTTTGCATCCATGCTGCCCATGTAGTAGCCACTAGCCACGTGTGGTTATTGAGCACTTGAGATACTCAGTAACTAGATTGCATTTAGTTTAAAATAAATTAAAAGGTAAATTAAATAGTAAGTAGTCACATGTGGTCAGTTCACCATTGGACAATTTGGTCATGAAATAAAATTAAAGAGTAATGAAACATTTCTTACACTGGATAATAAAATGGAATTATAAAACTACAAAATTAAAACTGCATGTTTTTTTGGCTAAAGAAGAAACAGTTGAAACAAGTACTGTACTAAGAGCAAATGCTATCGGGAAAATTAGTATGGGAAAATTAAACAGTTAAATCGGTACTTCACAATTAACACTCAATATATTTTACATGGTTTAAGAGGTTAAATTTTAAGATATAATGCAAGATAAATCTATTAACCTGGAAACACTTTCATGGCATACTTTAAGTGAGAAAAAATTAGAAAAGTTAAAACGCATAGCATGCTTGCTCTTTTTAAAAGGAAACAATTTTTAAAGGTTACCTGTGCCTTGGGATAAACAAAGTGGTCTCCACCAGAATTGAGTGTGCAGAAGCATGGATAAGCTTGCCCTAAAGAGTTAAGGGTTGTGGGAAGGACAGCTTAAGTGACTTTTTATCTATTTATCTGATCAGTGTCAGCTAGGTTTCAGGGCTGCCAACAATGAATGCCTTAAGGGTGGGCTGGAGGAGTGGGAGAGGGGAAGAGGGGCTCTAAAGATGCCCCACCTCTCTTAAAGTATCTTTGTACTCTTCCTCCAGTCATCTGAGCATGTTCAACTCCTGTAATTAAAACATTTTCTTCTAAAACATCAAAGAAATACATGTGTTTTATTTGCTCCACTACCTTTAAAGTTCTTCAACTATAATATTTCACATATTCAGGAAGAAATTGGTATTTGCTAGTGAAAACAATCGCAGTAGTGAGGATTTACTGAGTGCTTTCTCCAAGTCAAGCACTGTGTCATGACCAAGGGAGGATTCTCTCCTGATATCTTCACAATACCCAATAGGGCTGATGTCATAAATACTTCCCTTCCCTTGTCAAGTAGTCACACAGGTCAAGAGAGAACCCACTGAAAAATACTTTGATAAACTGCAAATTAACTAGCATGCTAAGGGGTTACATTGCCTAGATATGATTCCAATTCTACAGCCCACATCCCCTGAGAGCATGTTGCTTTTTTATGGAAAATTCACATCTGCTTGGTGAATGAGTTCTGGGAACAATCCTCTAATCGCTGTGGTTAGAACTATCTGCAAGCATTATTGGCATTCACTATAACCAAAAGCTCTCTGGGATATTTGGGGTTTCACTTGGTGAAGGAGTTCCCAAAAAGGAGAGGCGTCCTGGCTCATGTTATGTGGCTATGTGTATAAAGTGTATCTGAGGATGTGGTGGGTGTTTTTACAAAATCTTATTTTACTATTAAATATATGGCCAGCCGGGCTCGGTGGCTCAGCCTGTAACCCCATGCTTTGGGAGGCTGAGGTGAGTGGATTGCCTGAGTCTGCGGGTTCGAGACCCACCTGGGCAACTTGGCAAGACCTCATCTCTACAATAAATCAAAAAATCAGCCGGGCATGGTAGCATGCGCCTGTAGTTCCAGCTACTTGGAAGGCTGAGGCGGAAGGATCGCCGGAGCCCAGCAGGTCGAGGCTGTGGTGGCTGGGAGTGGCCACTGCACTCCAGCCTGGGCGACAGAGTGAGACTCCAACTCAAAAAAAAAATATGGTATTCATTTGATTTATCTACATAGAAATCCAAACATAATAAATTAAAAACTCTTAAGATAGCTTAATCATGTGAGTAGAAACAGATAGATAAATAGATAGATCTATAGATGTATATAAAATCTCCTGAGCTGTTGGGAGCCAGCCACAGAGGTCCACTGAGCGTTAGGGATCAGGAAGGGCTGTTGACTCTGAGACCACTAGGATGTGTTCGGGAGCTATTTGACCTCATTTCTTCCCCCTTTCTACTCAGCACTAACCAGATTAAGCTCCTGTGAGCTCAAAACATAAGAACTCTGAGACCGGGATGATCACAAGCTAACTTTAGAAGCTCATTGCTCCCATTCTTCTGCAAATTGCAGTTTTGGCTTTCACACAACTTATAATTCAAACTCGTGTCACATCTAAGAGCCTTAGTGTTGGTCACAGGCTTCTGGGACATGATCTTAGGATTTATTGAAGGTGTAAATTGTAGAATATAGGTTTAGAAGACAGTCATTTTGTTGAAAGAATGTGGCTGGGTTACTTGCAGGTAGCCCACTGTGAACTTTGGACTGGGCCATGTTCCAAACATTCTGAGATGGGCAACTTTCATTTGTAAAGTAAATACTTAAGCTTCTATAGAATTGTTTAACTTGTCATAACTCAATCAGCTTAGGATAAAAAAGGTTTATAGAATATGTCAGTCACAGATTAGGTTACCCTTTGTTATGGGATTTTTAAGATTATCATATGAAAAGGGTTTAAAGGCAATCATTGATTAAGTTTTCTTGGATTAAGGTTTCTGGTGGGTGGGGGATGCCCCTCCCACATCTGACTTTGTGTATAAAAAACACGTTGTAATTCCCAATAACTCACATCGCTTCTGCATTAGAATGGAGTCCAGTCTCTTTCTTTCTCTCTCTCTTTCTTTCTCTCTCTTTTCCCCCTAATCGCCAATGCCGTCGCCACCTTTGGGGTACCCTGAACCCGGCTGGAGCTGGTCTCCGGCAAGTGGCGCCCAACATGGGGCCTGCAGGTAAGCTTTTTTTTCTTTTTTGGGATGGATAGGACCTCACCCAGGGTGCCGCGGACCCCTCTGTAGAGACAGGCAGAGCAAGGAAGGGTGAGCAGTTTAAGAGCCGTGATAGCATCATGGGCCAGAGTGAATCTAAAGAAAGGAACATGTCTACTAGTATTTTGAACATATTGTCCAATAGAGGAACCAATTGGCTTGCCTTTTGCATTTTGTATGCCTTAGCTTTATGGAATATTATCCGAGATGCTTTAAACCCACAGCACGATTCCTCCAAAATTCCGGCCAAAAATAAAGGCACTCCCCTGCTGGCTGTAGCCTCGGTGCCTCCTTTAGACGATGAATTTTTCCCCGAGGAGGAAATGGAGTTGGAGGAGGAAGTGATTGGGTATCATAAGTGAAAAAATCCTGGTAATGTTGCGAAGGTACCTCCCATACCCTTTACTAGAAATAAGGTGAAAACACTGAAATTCACACCTGGGTATGTGTCTCCGGCTAATGTAGATATACAGGGAGCCAGAAAAAAGGCTGAGAAAGAGGGAGATTTTACCTTGTCTTCTTGCTTTCCAGTAATTTATATGGAAGAAGGCACAGTAAACGAGGTACCTCATTGGGAGCCGCTACCATATAAATTGATTAAGGAACTTAAAGAGGCCTGTACTCAGTATGGTCCTACGGCTCCTTATACTATTACTATTATGGAACAATTTGCCACTCGGTGGATGACACCACAAGATTGGCGACAACTTGCTAAAAGCTGTTTGTCAGGAGGAGCCTCTTTACTATGGAAAACTGAATTTGAAGATCAGGTAAGGATCCAGAGGGCTGTTAACCAGCAGAGGGATCCAAATCAGTTTCATATTTCTAGCAATATGTTGTTAGGAAAAGGAATATATGAGTCAGCTGACAGCCAACTAATCTTACCCAAGGAAATTACTAACTCCAGACCTCTAAAAGATTTATATATTCAGGGAGTTAAAATTAAAAGTCTGCTAGATACAGGGGCTGATGTTTCTTGATGTTTCTTGTATTGCTGGGAAAGATTGACTGTCTTCCTGGCCAACACAAGTAGCCCCATCAGGACTCATTGGTATTGGTCGAGCACCCTCTGTAGCCAAA
>NW_007251376.1:203101-213622 GCF_000164805.1 Carlito syrichta | reverse complement strand
CTTTGGAGAAGGGGTGGGTGCCAAAGGCCATGGCACCTAACCCCAACCTCCAGACTTCTCCCCCACCAAGGGGGTGGCTCGGACAAAAAGATGTTAAAAATTCTTCTTTGTTGTCTTCTTATGATAAATTTCTCTCAAGTTCAACTTTCCCAGACAGAAGTAAAGGAATCATATAAGTGAATCCTGTTAGCTAACTATAAAATAGGTGTTAATAAGCAGACTAGGCTGGAAGGACAAGTTCTTTTGGATGTATTTTATCTCTCAGTCAGCACTGGCGCAAACCAAAAATTAGAAAAGGGCCCACAAACCCCTCAACTATAACTATTGGACACAGCCTTTAAAGTCTTTAACAACTGGGAGGAGAAAAGAACGCAGGACCAAAAACATAAGACAAACTTACTGAGTGCAGTCCGAGACATTGAGGTGGGAGAAGAGCTCACCATCTGCTACCTGGATATGCTGATGACCAGTGAGGAGTGCCGGAAGCAGCTGAGGGACCAATACTGCTTTAAGTGTGACTGTATCCAATGCCAAACCCAGGACAAGGTGATCTGCAACTCTTCCACCATCTGTACTGCAGAGATGCAGGAAGTGGGTGTTGGCCTGTATCCTAGTATGTCTTTGCTCAATCACAGTTGTGACCCTAACTGTTCAATTGTGCTTAATAGACACCACCTCTCAGCGTACCTGCTTGCCCCTTCAATGATATGGAAAAGGACTGGTCACTCATCCAGCGAGATACTGGCTTCCTGAAATGGAGAGACTGTGCTTATAACTCTCAGGTGGACTATACTGTACCTGGTGAAAGACTATATATTAGTGACTGGGATTTTAATGGCTCTACACTTGCTGCAACTAGAAGGCACTCCAATGAATGGGTACCAGACAAGTCACTCAACCTCATTTGTGGAGAGCCCTCGCAGCCCTTCAACCAGTCAGCCTGTCTAGGCCTGTTGGACAAACTCAGCAGTACCACATTAGGGATGCTTGCAGTTCTCTTACGTGTTTTTAGTATGAAATAAGTACTAAGTTGTTAAAATTGAGTATATAGCAATGTTTATAAGGTGTCTTGTACTGGGTATATTTTTAGCTAATTGTTTAACTAATGCCTTTTACGAAGGTCTTGTTATTCTTGAGCAGCCATCTTATTTGATGATTCTTGTATAATTGTCATCTCGTTGGTATGATGCATATGGTTTACAGATATTGTATGAGGCTAATGCTCTTTTAGAAAGACAGAAAAGATTTTTGGTTACTTTTAATTTTAGGAGTTACAGCTTTAATAGCTACTTTTGAGCTGTAGCATTATCTAGGGAAGTTCATACAACTACGTTTGCTGATCGACTGTCTAAAAACATTTCTACTGCCATAGCTATTCAGGAAATCATAGACCAGAAGTTGGAAAGTAAGGTCAGTGCTTTGGAGGAAGGAGTTTTAGCAGTAGGGCAAGAACTTGTGACCTTAAAAAAGAAATTGGCTCTCTAATGTCACTCTGAGTTTAAATCTGTCCATACTTGAGACAAAATAACTTGGAATTTGGAACCATTCAGACCTGAGTATAGACCTTACTAAATTACATCAAGAAATTTCAGGCATCATTTGCTAACCAAAAAACATTAATGTCTATACTCATCAATGTGGGCATTTGTGGAACAGTGATTCTTTTGTTGCTGTGTTTACTCTCAATCATCTTCAGAGTGCTAAAGACGAATCAGCTCAATATGGGGTTTCATGGTTTCGTGCAAAAAAAATAAAAAAGGGGGACATGTTGGGAGCCAGCCATGGAGGCCCACTGAGCGTTAGGGATCAGGAAGGGCTGTTGACCCCGAGACCACTAGGATGCGTTCGGGAGCTATTTGACCTCATTTCCTCCCCATTTCTACTCAGTACTAACCAGATTAAGCTCCTGTGAGCTCAAAACATAAAAACTCTGAGACCGGGACAAACACAAGCTAACTTTAGAAGCTCATTGCTCTCATTCTTCCGCAAACTGCAATTTTGCCTTTCACACAACTTATAATTCAAACTTGTGTGACATCTAAGAGCCTTAGTATTGGTCACAGGCTTCTGGGTCGTGATCTTAGGATTTATTGAAGGTGTAAATTGTAGAATATAGTTTTAGAAGACAGCCATTTTGTTGAAAGAATGTGGCTGGGTTACTTGCAGGTAGCCCACTGTGAACTTTGGACTGGGCCACATTCCAAATATTCTGGGATGGGCCACTTTCGTTTGTAAAGTAAATACTTAAGCTTCTATAGAATTGTTTAATTTGGCATAACTCAATCAGCTTAGGATGAAAAAGGTTTATAGAATATGTCAGTAACGGATTAGGTTATACTTTGCTATGGGATTTTAAGATTATCATATGAAAAGGGTTTAAAGGCAATCATTGATTAAGTTTTCATGGATTAAGGTTTCTGGTGGGTGGGGGATGCTCCTCCCACATCTGACTTTGTGTATAAAAGACCCGTTGTAATTCCCAATAACTCACATGGCTTCTGCACTAGACTGGAGTCCAGTCTCTTTTTTTCTCTCTCTCTTCTTCCCCCCAATCGCTGATGCCATCTCCACATTTGGGGTACCCTGAACCCGGCTGGAGCTGGTCTCCGGCACTGAGCCAGGCTTGGTGGCTCAGCCTGTAATCCTGTGCCTTGGGAGGCTGAGGTGAGTGAATTGCCTGAGCCCGTGGGTTCAAGACCCCCCTGGGCAACTTGGAGAGACCTCATCTCTACAATAAATAAAAAATTAGCCGAGTGTGGTAGCGCACGCCTGTAGTTTCAGCTACTTGGAAGGCTGAGGCGGAAGGATCACTGAAGCCCAGCAGGTCAAGCCTACGATGGCCGGGAGCGGTCACTGCACTCCAGTCTGGGTGACAGAGTGAGACTCCAACTCAAAAATAAATAAATAAAATAAAATAAAATAAAATAAAATAAAATCTCCTGAAGTTCAGTAGTTATTTTAGAAAATGTGGCAAAGTCATTCACAAAATGGAAAAATCTTAAATAAACATATCAAGAATCATTCTAAATGCATAAGGAGATATCACAAATATTAACTGCATTTTTAAAAAAACCCTCACTGAGGTTTTGTTTTGTTTTGTTTTGTTTTGAGTTGAGGTTTCACTCTGCCCCCAGGCTGGAATGCAGTGGCAGGATTATGTTACGACTCATTGCAGCCTTGACCTCCTGGGCTTAGGAGATCTTTCAGCCTCAGCCTCCCAAGTAGCTGGGGCTGCAGGCGTGTGTCATTACCCCAAGCTAATTTAATTTTTTTTTTTTTTTGTAGAGACAAGATCTTGCTATGCTGCCTAGGTTGGTCTCAAACTCCTGGGCTAAAACGACTGTTGCACCTCAGTCTCCCAAAGTGCTGAGATTACAAGTGTGAGCCTCCACCCCCTGCCTCTTTTTTTATTCTCTTAATTTAACAAAGCAGTATTAAATTCATCTGCAAGTATACCTGGGTATATATTCTGATAAAATTTCAAAAGGCAAAACTAATGAAGGACATTTACTATACCAGGCACTAATTGGCATGTTATAGTCATAATTAGCCCAATGTGGTCTGGGCTCATGTACTGACAGTCAGGTCAACCCAACCATATTAATCAAGGAAGTGCTGGGGAAATATCACAGCACAGGGTCACTTTACATACCATGCCACCAAATGGTGCAGTAGAATGATTTAAAAAATTTGCTTTTAGAACTTTACAAAACCAATTGAACAGGGACTAACACAATCTAATTTTAAGTGAGAAAAGAATGTTTTTCTTTGGAGTGCAAAGTTCAACACTGTTTTAAGTAAGAGTTGCAGCCCAGTCCTAGGAGAAGGAAATTTGTGGGAAGGTATCTCTGTACCCTGGGGGATGACACAGCACCAAGTGATTGATTATATGAAGGCTACCCTATTTCATCTTCTCAGAGAATCTTTAAAGCAGATGCAGTTATGATTGTACCTCAGTGAGGTAGAGCAAGGATCAAATCAGGAAACCATTAAGTCAGTACACAAAGTTAAGGATGGTTATCACTTTAATGCTATGTCTCACAAAATGTATTTGCTGATGATATCTAGACTTCCTATTTGGAATCTCAGAACTTCCTAGGTGTGTTTAGCTCTTGTAGTTATGGGATGGCCAGTCTACCCAAATGTTCCTGAGAGTGTGGCTTCCACCTGACTGCCAGGGCACACCTGGGCCAGTTGGCAGCAAAATCATATCAAACTGCTTTCCTGAAGGTCCAGATGCCAACACAGAGCTAAGCAATGAGGTCCAGGAAAGGTCCCCAAAGTGAGGGGCTTGCTTGTTTTGTATGGCAATGTCTAGCACTTAAAGAAAACGATGTGCTTTTAATTTTACTGCATCAAATATACAGAGGGCATTATCTGTTTTAGACCCTGAGGATATAGCATTGAACAAATAAAAAAGGTTCTAATACAATATTTACCAAAACATAGAACAAGCCTGGCACAAAGTAAATTTTATCTAGATATTTGTTAAGTGCAATAAATACAAAAGCTATATAAAAACCAGTATTTTGCTTACAGATCAGCAAAAATACATAAAAAATAGAGTGGCAAAAATACTCAATTTGTGATAGTGATAAAATGTAAAATGCCTAGAAAGAACTCTTCAGCAATATTTGTTCATGAATCACATTTTAAAAAAGCACTAAATTTTACTGTAGAATGTAAGAGAAGACTTGAGTAAGTGGATATTTATTACAGGAATTTTCCTGAATGGGAAACTTAAAACTAGAAAGATGTTACTTTTTCTTAAACTTATTTTGAGCTGCAAAATAATATTTTTGAAGTCCCAATGAAACCCTTTCTGGGAGAGTGTGACAAGATGTTAAGGTATCCACAAGACAACTAAGAAGACAAGCTGGGCTTAGGGACAAGGAAGGAATACATCTTAATAGGTTCCAATAACAATGAACCCCTCAGGGTTCTGGCCCAGAACTTAACATTCAATGGAGCAGGAGTAATTAAGGTAGTTTGTATATTTGGGGAACAAGAAATTGTTGGAGCCTCTCTTCCACAGACATCAAGAGCATTCAAAAGGGATCAAAGAATTACATTTTGAGATTTGAAACCACAATCATATATTGATCCAAAACATTCTCCTTGCCCTACTGTTAAATTTGGCCAGCAAGTTGAAAAGGCGTCTACATAGAATGGTCCCATTCCTGTTATATCTGCTGACAACCAAACCTCCTTCCAACGCTGTTCTGAGCGTTCACTTGTGTCTCAGGATTCTCCTTGAAGAAGGAGATCATTATGGAAAGACTGGTGTTAGGTATTTAAACTGCTCACTTCAGGTGAGTAGGAATGGAGGTCGGGTGGGTGAGGAGACGTAAGAAATCAAATGATTTATTTTCAAAATGAACTCTGAGCCATGTTTAAATACCTTTGCTGAGTCACGTCCTGCTTCTTTGTGCTTCCTTTTCACAGGCTTTTTACTTTGGTGGGCTACATGTTTCAACTTTTCACAGAATCCAGTCAGAATACTAACCCTGTAAGCCAATCAGCAAGTAGGACATATAAATAAGATAATTCTGTAAAACCAACCATGTAACATGTAGGCATCCTATGGCAAAGTGTGTAACTCCTGCAAGTATTCCTCCAATGAGGAACCAGGAGAGGGATGTGCAATTTAGGAATAAAAGTGTTGTTTCCTCCAGATTTGGTGTGTCTGCCCACCAGACACCCAATCATGCAAGACCGCTATTAAAGACTCTTCTGTTGCACTCCATGTCTCTGTGTCCATCCTTTGATTTTGGACAGGTGAGTTCATTTCTCAGGAGATGACAGACTTTTTCTTTATGCATCAGCTTTATGCATCAGTTTCATCAACTGCAATCAGCATGTACTATTTTTTTTTTCTAATCAAGTCATTTCAGTAGAGATTTTTTTTAAAGAATAAATAAAGTGACAACTCAAACAAGGCATGAACTTCTTTAAGTTTCAAGTTCTGGCACCTGCAAAAAGAAGATCCTATCTGCTCTAACCAGTAAAAACAGAAAATGTGCTCACACTAAATATATCCCCAGCTCACGTTCATGAGGCACTCACTGTCCCCAGTGCTGTTCTGTTATTTGCTGACAGTAATCCTATGCAAACATGGTGTTGTCACTTCAGAGAAATTGTAAAGCACAATGGTGCAGCATAGGCTCTGAAGCTAGACAGCCAGGGCCAAATCTTGCCAGTCCTCCCACACCCTTTTGCTCAGTGGTATTAGGCAAGATGTCTGAATTTTCTGTGTCCCTGCTTCCTCATGTGTAAAATAAGAACAGTACTAACACCTCAGCACCATCGTGAGGATAATATGTATTCATGTATGTAAACTATTGGGAGCAGAGTGAGATGCGTGATTCTTGTCATGAAGAGTGTGCTGGAATCAGACTACCTTACAATTTGCTGTGAGAAACAAATGAGGCAACATTTGAAACTATTTTTATAAACTGTAAATCTATAAATATTACTTCTGATGTATTCCCAACTAAGATATGTGTGACTTGGTTTTAATTATTTAGTGCATCAAAAAACAAATTTAAGTCAAAATTTACTAATATGTTTCTATTCAACAACTTCTCATAATTTAGACCCTGTTTTCTTTCTTTCTCTCTCTCTCTCTCTCTCTCTCTCTCTCTCTCTTTCTTTTTTTTGTTGAGTTGGAGTCTCACTCTGTCACTCAGGCTGGAGTAGAGTGGCACACTCATGACTACCCCAGCGTAGACCTGCTGGGCTCCAGCGATCCTTCCGCCTCAGCCTTCCAAGTAGCCAGAACTACAGGCACGTGCCACCACGCCAGGCTAATTTTTGATTTATTGTAGAGATGAGGTCTTGCCAAGTTGCCAGGGCCGATCTCGAACCTGCAGGCTCAGGCAATCCACTTGCCTCCGCCTCCCCCAAAGTGCAGGGATTATAGGCTGAGTCACCGAGCCTGGCCCATCTTTTTTTTGGTTCATTCATTGATAGAATACCGACTCTAGAGGGAAGGGCGACACTGGGGTGACTGTGAATGATAAGCATTTTATTTAAAATTTGTTTCCATTTTTATTTTAGATTCAGTGGGTACACATACATGTTCGTTACAGGTGCATACTGTGTAGTTGTGGGAATTGGGTTTCAGGTGGCCCATTCCCTAAATAGTGAACACTGTACCCAATAGGTAATTTCTGAACCCTTACCCCCCTACCACCTCCCTCCTTTTTGGTGTCCCTGTTATCTATTATTTCCATCCTTGTGCATTTTGCACCCCTCTGTCATAACTCTAATATAGGAAATCCACTTAAATGGCCTAGATAAAAAGAATCTACGATTTTAGCCTGATGCTTATTTTCAGGCTTTTAAACCAGCAAGCAGCAAAGTGCATTCATTAGGTCAAACAGTCTTTTTTTTTTAGTTGGAGTCTCACTCTGTCACCCAGACTGGAGTGCAGTGGCACACTCCCAGTCACTGCAATCTCAACCTGCTGGGCTCTGGCGAGCCTTCTGCCTCAGCCTTCCAAGTAGCAGGAACTACAGGCGCATGCTACCACGCCCAGCTAATTTTTTGACTTATTGTAGAGATGAGGTCTCACCAAGTTGCCCAGGCGGGTCTCGAACCCGCGGGCTCAGGCAATTCACTCACCTCGGCCTCCCAAAGCGTGGGATTACAGGCTGAGCCACCGACCCCGGCCCAAGCAGAGTCTTAAGAAGGCTCTGCCACTTAGAAAAGAGCCACGTCTACGTCTATGTCTATGTATGTTTCAGTGCAGGTGCATGTCTGGCAGTGTCACTTACTGAAGTCTTTCTGTCTGTCACACGCTCTTAGTATAGAAGGGGCTGCCCATGCCACATGCTACAAAAGACCTTTCCTCAATATCCAGCCCATTTTTCAGTCTGATATCTGAACACCACAGCCCTCTGAGTCACACATACCCCAACTTTTCAAGAAAAATAATGCCAACAATTTACTGAGAACCTACAGAAAACCAAGAAATTTTCTATGTGTTTTATATGAATATCACCTTTAATCTACACAACAATCCTATGTAGAGCAGGCGCAATTATTATCAGCTTCATATAGATGCAGTCTTGGGGCTTACAAAGTACTGGCCCCATCGTAAGTGACAGAGCCAGGTTCTGAGTCCAGTTCTCTCCAATAGCAAAACATATGCCCTTTACATTCAGAGCATGTTCTACAGTCGTTGGTTTCTCGCTCTTTCTCTCCTTTCACCAGTGTTGTCACAGTAACTTTCCTCTGAACGCTTTCTTCATTACACAGATCAGATACCTCAGTAATCGATAGACAAGTGACTTGCCCAAGGAAATAGGATGACTCAGGATAGATTAATAATAACGATATAAATAATGCAAACATACTTGACCACAAATTCTTACAATGTGCCAAGAATTTTCCTAAGTTGTTCACATACATGTATTCATTGGATTCTTACTAGAACAGTATGGGGTAGGAACCCGTATATATACCGCATTTTACTAATTGAGGACACACTTCCTTTCCTTTTACTACTGAAAACAGAGAAGAAAACAGTTTAATAACTGTCTTGATATCTCACAGCCAGCAAGCCACAGAGCTGATATTTGAACTCTGAAAGTCATGTCCTTGTTTTTAGTCACCTGACTGCAGCACCTTGGTCCTCTCATCCCTATGAATTTGAATAGGAGCTAATAGAAACTATTCAACCCAAAGAACAGAGAAAAGAATGGAGAAAAATAATGGAAATTAACAAAATGAACAGAGCCTCGATCACTTTTAGGCCAATATCCAGTAGTGTAACAGACAAGTAATTGTAGTCCCTGAAGGATAAAATAGAAAGAATGGAACACAATAAAAAATATATAAGCTGAAAAACTCATCAATATGATAAAAACAGAGACCTGTAGATCTGGATAGTCAGCAAACCCAAAGAAGAACAAACATGGCTCTTATTGGCATGCTCATCTTCTCTATCACTAGATCTCAAACTTACATTCATTTTGCATTCCCCCTCATGAATTCTGTTACTGAAATCCTACCTCCATGATAACTCTTGCATTCACCCTGGGTTCTGATTTCCTGAAACCTATACTACTGTAATAATGTTCTAACAATAATCCCTACGTTCACTCTCCCTTCTAACCCACCCTATAAGCACACTGGCAATTTAATCTTTTCAAATTACAGTTATCCTTCTCTGTATTCACTTTATGAACCAATATTTGAGTGCCTACCATGTGTCCTACACTATTCCTATTTCAAACATAAAGGGATACAGTAGTGAACAGTCTTTTCATTCATGGAGCTTATAGAATGCTATTGGAAGACAGACAATCAAGGCGTCAAGCACTTCCTCTCCTAAGAAAATATTTACTTTTACTTGTCTGATGTAATTTGTTACCTACAAACTGGTGTGTGCTATTATTAACTTTAATAACACCAATGGATGAGAGGAGGTTGCAGTTCAAGTTTTTGTTGCTGGGTGTAGTGGCTCACGCCTGTAATCCCAACACTTTGGGAGGCAGAAGTGAGAGGATTGCCCGAGCTCAGGGGTTCGAGACATGAACAACATCGTGAGACCTCATCTCTACAATTAAAAAAAAAAACAGCAGGGCGTGGTGGCGTATGCCTGTGATTCCAGCTATTCGGAAGGCTGAGGCAGAAGGATCACTTGATGTAACAGTTAATTAAACACGTAAGTACTAGAAAAATGAGCACAGAGTTTCTTTGGCTATGTTTTAAAGAGGAAAGGATGCTATTGTTCCTTAGTGGTGCTTCATCTCATGAGATTCAAAGGCAGAGCTCATGTTCTTCAACTGAACAGGCTGGCAGATTCACAGACAGAGGCAAACTGTGACTTGACTGAAGTAAAACCCATGTATTCAAGAGACTGATTTTGTATCTTTGGTTTCATTTTATCACACTGAGAACTCCCAGACTCATCACAAGTAAGCACTCCAAACAAATCATCTTATTAGACTAATGTTGTATTGCATGTATGTGTGTGTGTGTGTGTGTGTGTGTGTGTGTAGCTACTATTGTATATTTGGGATACATATCCAGATTAGGTAAAGAACCTTAAAAACTCAAGAGTAAAACAGCGAATAATTCAACTAGGACATAGATAAAAGACAAGAAGAGACATTTCACCAAAAAGACATATAAGTAGAAAATAAGCACATGAAAAGATGTTCAACATCATTTGCCATTAGGAAATGTAAATTAACACTACAATGAGATATTACTATATACCTATCAGGCTGATTTAAATGAAAACACCAAATGCTGGCAAAGATGTGGATAAACTGGATCACTTATATATTGCTGGTCTGAATGGAAAATTGTACGGTTACTCTGAAAAAACAGTTTGGAATTTTTATTTTTTAATTTTTTTTAGTTGAAGTCTCCTGCATAGCTCAGGCTGGAGTGCAGTAGCACTCTCATGGCCACCGCAGCCTCGACCAGCTGGGCTCAGGCGATCCTTCTGCCTCAGCCTTCCAAGTAGCTGGAACTACAAGAGTGGAATTTTTTTTTTTTTTTTTT
>NW_007251376.1:175172-203081 GCF_000164805.1 Carlito syrichta | reverse complement strand
TTGAGTTGGAGTCTCACTCTGTTGCCCAGGCTGGAGTGCAGTGACACGCTCATGGCCACCTCAGCCTTGACCTGCTGGGCCCAGGTGATCCTTCCACCTTAGCCTTCTAAGTAGCTGGAACTACAGGCGTGCGCTACTGTGCCCAGCTTATTTTTTTATTTATTGTAGAGACAAGGTCTTACCAAGTTGCCCAAGCTGATCTTGAACCCCTGAGCTTAGGCAATCCTCTTGCTTCGGCCTCCCAAAGTTGCAGGATTACAGGCTTGAGCCACTGTGCCCAGCCTGGAATTTTTTTTTTTTTCTAAGTTAACCCTATGAACCAACAACTACACTCATTAGCATTTATCTCAAGTAAATGAAGACTTGTTTTCATGCAAAACCTATACACAAATGTCCACAGCAGGTTCATTCATAATAGTCAAAGTTTTGAAGCAACTCATGAGTCCTTCAACAGGTGGATGGTTAAAAAAAAACTGGTATAGTCACATCATGAAATATTACTCAACAATTTAAATGAACGAACTATTATTGCATGCAAAAACCAGGATGAATCTCTAGAGAATGGTGCTGAATGAAAACAACTAATCCCAAAATGCTACATACTATATGATTGCATTTATATAACATTCTTGAAATAATAAAATTTTAGAAATGAAGAACAAATTCATGGTTGCTAGGGTTTGAGGAGGAGGGGGACAGGAGAGAAATGAGTGTGGCTATGAAAGTGCAACATGCAGGATTCTTCAGGCGATGGAAATGTTCTGCATATGGACTATATCAATGCCAGTGTCCTGGTTATGGGATATGATACCATGGGTTTTTTTTGTATAGGCCTGAGCCCAGGGCTTCGAGATCAACCTGGACAACTTGGTGAGACCTCATCTCTACAATAAATCATAAAAATTAGGCGGGTATTGTGGTGTACATCTGTAGTTCCAGCTGAAGTGGAAGAATCACCTAAGCCCAGCAGGTAGAGGCTGCAGTGGCCATGAGCATGCCACTGCACTCCAGTCTAGGTGACAAGAGTGAAACTTCAACTCAAAAAAAAAAAAAAAAGATGTTACCACTGGAGGTAACTGGATGAGGATACATCAGATCTCTCTGTTATTTCTTAAAACTGTAATGTGAAATCTACACGTATTTCAAAATAAAAATTATAATTAAAAAGGCACTCCTGCCTTGGCCTCCATTCCCTGCCATTGGCCACACTAAGGCAATGCTTGGTATAGTCAATAGAATAACCTTGTTCTGACACATATTTGTACCATGACCTTGGTGAGTTTACTTAATATTTCTGGGTTTTTGTTTCCTCATTTTTAGAATGGTTATGATCATTGTAAGCACTAATGTTGTAAGAAATAAAAGATATAACATGTTTGCAAGCTTGTAGAAAAAAATACAGTTCAGTGTACCTTGTATTTCTCAAGTCTTCCTTTTTATACATATTTGAAATATTTTCATGTTATTTCTCTTTGTTTTTTTCATCATTCTTATTCATTCAAATGGCTAAGTTATGCCAACTGATTATTATTCCATGTTATATAGAGGATCAGGTCCCAATAGAAAATTGTCACTTTTATAGCTGTTACTGTGTGAACACCCATTAAAATAATTAGGGGCTCATAAATAAACAAAAGTCAATATAAGAAGTATAGTGCCAATGTGTGTCTGTGTAACAGGCAACTCGGTCCCAAATGTGCAGAACTAGGGGAAAAATAATTCAGGATATTAAGGTCTATTAGTCAATATCATAAACATTTTACTTGCTGCTTTATTAACCCTGACTGGAAATTTTTTATATCACCGAAGATTAAAAGCCCTTTGAGTTTCTGCACACTGTACGTTAATAGAGACCATAGGGAAGAAAATGTGCTATGATCTCACATATACAAAGCTTTATAAGTAAAGAGACAGCTATAATAATACAGCTTTATTGTTAAATGCATAAACCAAAGCAAATTAAGCGATTGTTTACAATGTCTTATTCTTGTGCTATATTTTAATATTCTAAGTACAAAGATTCCTGCTCATTAAAAACAGTCTATTATATTATGGGAATAGCTTAAAGCTAGTAGTGGTAGAGAAACTGATTCTGAATACTTGCTTTCTTGGTCTTACTATCTGCACAGTTAAGCTGATATCATTCTCATCTTTCATTATGGACTCTACGGGGAGCCTCAACAATTTTTAGGGAACACAGACCTCAGTTTGAGTCCCAGGGCAACCACTAATAGCTTTGTCACTTTAATCAAGTTAATTTAATTCTTCTAAGTCCAAGTTCTGCCATGTATAAAACAGGGCTGCCTATACATATTACATGTATGCAAAGTGCTTAGCATTATTCCCGGCTAATAAAAAACAGTCAAGATGCCAGCTATAAATATTATTAGGTCACCTATTAAAATAGGTTGAGCGAAATGTTTCCATAAGCTTAAATAAGAAAAAAGTTAATTCAGATATTCAAAATACTCAATAGGAAAGCTCCGTTTAAAGTGAGTTTTTGGGCCAGGCTCGGTGGCTCAGCCTGTAATCCTAGCACTTTGGGAGGCTGAGGTGAGTGGATTGCCTGAGTCTGCCGGTTCGAGACCCGCCCAGACAACTTGGCGAGACCTCGTCTCTACAATACATAAAAAATTAGCCGAGCGTGGTAGCGTGCACCTGTAGTTCCGGCTACTTGGAAGGCTGAGGCAGAAGGATCGCCGGAGCCCAGCAGGTTGAGGCTGCGGTGCCCGGGAGCGGCCACTGCACTCCAGTCTGAGCGACAGAGTGAGACTCCAACTCAAAATAAATGAAATAAAGTAAAACAGAGTTTTTGACCATTGCCAGGCCATTGTGGCCATTGCCTTGCTAAACTATGGTACGGCCATGTGATCTTTGAGCTATGGCCTGGTCATGTTTCCTGGCTTTCACACCTCCACTACCTTGGGGAGGTGAATCTCCTCTTTTTCTCTCTCTGATTTACTTTCGAAATAAACTACATTTTCTAATATAAATAAATAAATAAAGTGAACTTTTAAAATTAGCTGGGCGTGGTGATGTGTGCCTGTAGTCTCAGCTGCTTGGGAGGTTGAGGCAGAAGGATCTTCTGAGCCTAGGAGGTCATGGCTACAGAGAGCATGTTCATGTCACTGCAACACAGCCTGGGAAACAAAATGAGATTCCCCTGACTCAAAGTAATAATAATAATAAATTGAGATTTTAAAAGAGGATAATTCACAAGTGCTTAGTTTATTCCTTTTTTGTGAATATTTGTTGAATTTTGGTTGAATATCTGTAAGTGTCTGGCATCATAACAAATTATCAGGGGTTTAGATGTTAACAAAACAGTCGAAATTGTCTGGATTAAGAAAGTTTATGCTGTTCTTTTTAAAATTTTTATCCTTTTTTCTTTGTAGAGATGAGGTCTCGCTATGTTGCCCAAGCTGGACTTGAACTCATGGGCTCAAGTGATCCTCCTGCCTTGGCCTCCCAAAGTGCTAGGATTACAAGTGCGAGCCACTGTTCCTGGCCCAGAGAAATTACATTCTAGTGAGAGGAGACAGCTCATAAAAAAATTGTGTCTCTGTGTGTGTGTGTGTGTGTGTGTGTGTGTGTGTGTGTGTGTGTGTATAACATGTATATACATATGCTTGCATATATAGGTATGTTATATATCTCATATATATTCACACATAAATATGTATATATGATCATAACTATAAGTACTATAGAGAGAAGATAAATCAGAGAAGGGAATTAAGAACTGCTAGGGAAGCCGGGCTCGGTGGCTCAGCCTGTAATCCTGCGCCTTTGGGAGGCTGAGGTGAGTGGATTGCCTGAGCCCACGAGTTCGAGACCCGCCTGGGCAGTGAGACCTCATCTCTACAATAAATAAAAAAAAAAAAAAATCAGCCGGGCGTGGTAGCGCACGCCTGTAATTCCGGCTACTCGGAAGGCTGAGGCGGAAGGATCGCCGGAGCCCAGCAGGTCGAGGCTGTGGTGACTGGGAGCGGCCACTGCACTCCAGTCTGGGCGACAGAGTGAGACTCCAACTCAAAAAAAAAAAAAAAGAACTGCTAGGGAACATGCTTTTGATAATTAATTAGTGTGATCATGCAAAGCTTCACTGTGAAGGTGATTTTTGAATGAAGATCTAAAGGAAGAAAAGAGTGGAATCAGGAGGATATATTGAGAAAGAACATTCTAGGAAGAGACAACAGCAATTGCAAAGCCCTGAGGTGAAAACTTTCATGATAACCAGGAGGCTAAGGTAGTTGAAGCAGATTGAACTAAGTGGAAAACAGAAGGAGATAAAGTGAGAGAGGTAATAATGCAAGGCCAGGTCACATACAGCTTGTCAGAAACTACAGGCCTTAGCTCAGAGTGAAACGAGGAGTTTTTGCAGTGATTTAAGTAAAGACATGGCATAATGTAACTAAAGTTGTAATAGTACTCCATCCCCTCATCTAGAAAGTTAAAACCAAAACACAGTTTTGACTGAGAGCACAGGGTACAACATTCCCCAATGCTAAAACCACTGCCTGTGGGAAAGGTGCTCTGGAAGTCATTTTGACTCTAGCAAAACCCTAGGGACATATGTGGATAAAAAACCTAAAAACTCCTTTTCTCAACTGTGTCAGTTATATACTTTGGTTGGTTAGGACTTAGACCTAACATTTGCATTCACCTAAAACTGAAAGATAAAAAAACAGACACATAAACATGAATAACATGTTTTTGGTTTTTGTTTTTTGTTTGTTTGTTTGTTTTGAGTTGGAGTCTCACTCTGTCGCCCAGACTGGAATGCAGTGGCTGCTCCCGGCCACCGCAACCTCGACCTGCTGGACTCCAGCGATCCTTCTGCCTCAGCCTTTCAAGTAGCCGGAATTACAGGCATGCGCTACCACACCTGGTTGATTTTTTGATTTATTGTAGAGATGAGGTCTCGCTGCCCAGGCGGGTCTCGAACCCACGGCCTCAGGCAATCCACTCACCTCAGCCTCCCAAAGGGGCGGGATTACAGGCTGAGCCACCGAGCCCAGCTTGTTTTTCTTTTTTGAGTTGGAATCTTACTCGGCCGCCCAGGCTGGAGTGCACTGGCACACTCAGGGCCACCCCAGTGTGGACCTGCTGGGCCCATGCGATCCTTCTGCCTCAGCCTTCCAAGTAGCTGGAACTACAGATGTACGTTCTTACCACAGTCAACAGTATCGTGTCCTTGATCACAAAGGAATCATAGTAAGAGATAGTTGTACCCTATATTTAATTCTGAATTTATCTGTATTTAATCAGTAGTAGAAATAGGGTTAGAATCTCATTTAATCAGTCTATAATGTTTATTACATATCTAGTATATGTAAGACACTGCTATTAGGGTCTAGAAAATTATTAGTGAGCAAAGAAACAAAATCACTAGTTTTACAGCCTTTACATTTTAGTAGTAGGATCCATAGAACCAGAAAATAAATAGTATTTTAACTACTGATAAATGATCTGAAAAAAAACACATGGTAAAGAAAATAGGGATTACTGGGGGAGAGTGGTTGCTAGTTTGTATATAGTGGGGGTGTGATATTTGAGCAGAGACCCAAATGAAATGAGGGAACAAGCTATCTGGTTATATGGAGAGAAAACGTTCTACGCAGAGAAAACCCCAAGTGCACCAGAAAGCTGGGCACAACATTTTAGAGTTAGGGTTAGGAATATCAAGTAGGAAAGTATTAAGTCAAGATCACAATAAATTCAAAGATGAGTGGTAGAAGATGATTTCAGAGAAGGAGCCAGAAGGTCAATCCTGAAGGGACCTGTAAGATATAGATTGAGGATTTTATCAGAATAAAATGGGAAGCCATTTCAGAGTTTTGAGCAGATATGTGGTGCTGTCTGATTTAGGTTTTAACATGATATTTCTGGCTGCTTTATTATGATCATATTAAAGACTGGGTTAAATGGACAGAAGCAAAAAGACTGGTTTGAAAGCTACTGCAATAATCCAACCAATAGATAATGTTTGAACCATTATGTTGTTAGTGGGAGGTGGTAAGAATGGAATTATTTCAGATATCTTTTGAAGGTAGATGCAACAAGATTTGCTAGTGGTTTGTGTGAAAACATAGAGGAGTCAATGTTAATGCCAAAGTTTTCCCTGACCATTTAGTAGAATGGAATTGCCATTGAGGGAGATATGGAAGACTGCAAAAGACAAAGCTTGGTGGGCGGGCAGGGACATGTTATGGACATGATAAATATGAGATCCTATTTGAATCCAAGTGGAGTTGGTAAGTATGTAGTTGAATATTCAAGTCTGAAATTCAGGGAAGAGGTGAGATCTGGCCTGGAGCCATGTAGTGAGGACTCATGAGCCTATAGATTGATTGAATGTCATAAGAAAGGATATGCAGGTTCGAGATCAGCCTGGGCAGCGAGACCTCATCTCTACAATAAATCAAAAAATCAGCCAGGCGTGGTAGCACATGCCTGTAATTCTGGCTACTTGGAAGGCTGAGGTGGAAGGACTACCAGAGCCCAGCAGGTTGAGGCTGTGGTGGCCAGGTGTGGCCACTGCACTCCAGCCTGGGCGACAGAGTGAGACTCCAACTCAAAAAAAAAAATAAATAAAGGATAAAATATCTTGTAAAATGAGTGTACACAGAGATCACAGATAGACGCTAAATTAGGAAGAGCCTCTTAACAGGGTGCTTAACCCCTCGCCCCTCCTTCGCACATTGTAGTGCCACGAAAATATCATCTTCAGCTCCTTTGTCACTGCAATGAGGGAAACCTGGAAGTAGTCCAACATCAGCTCAATGCCAGCAAGAGTCAGTGGGATAACATCCAGGTGTTGCTACAATATGACTGGAATGCAGAACTAATAACCTGCAAGCAAATTGGCCAGGTCCTAAGCTTTCTCTCCTCTTCCTGCCTCTACTATATTTGTCCAAATTGCAACAATAAATTATATGGTTGCCCTATATATAAAACACTTTTAAGACTAAAGTGCACATGAAGATGAAAATAAAAGGGTGGCAAATTACATAGGGCAGATATAAGTTACAGGAAAGATAGCATAGCAATTTTATGTCAGACAAAATAGAAGTTAAAGTGAAAAAATAATATAAGACAAAGAGGAGCATTACCTACTGATAACAGGAAAAATAGATCAAGATATAAGGATCACAAGGACAGCACTAGAGATAAAAAGACATTTCACAAAGTGTAGTTAGTAATATTAACACTTTTCTATTGGAAATTGACAAGGACAGCAAAAAGAAATCCCTAATGATATGAAAGATTTAAAGGAAGTAATAAAAATAGTAGATAAGCACATAGACTCTGAAGGCAAATTGCCTGGATTCAAATTCCATCTCTACTCTCTGCTAGCTGTGTTGCTTTGGAAAAGTTATTTGACATTCCTTTGCCTCAGTTTTCTTCCCTTTGTAAAATGGAGATAATATATATCTTACAGAGTTTGGATGAGGAATCAGTGAGTTATTATATTTAAAGATTTTAGACACTAACAGACATAATTAATTATTATCATTAATAAATGTGCATCACTTTATGCCCAACAGAGATTACATGTTACTTTTTTTAGGTTGGAAAATATAGTTTATTTAGAAAGTAAATTGGAGAGAGAGAGCAAAAGGTGATTCACCTCCCAAAGGTAGGGGACCAAATCTTAGGGAAAAATGGCTCAGTCATAGCTCATATAGCCATGTGACAAGACCAGAGAGCTTAACCCAAAGCATGGCTATCATAGCTCAATGATCACATAGCCTGGCCAGAGCTTAAAGAGAAGTAATAGCCACATATTACATGTGAACACAAATGGAACATTGACAAAATTTGACTACTACATAAAAGAAGTCTAAATAAAAGCATAATCCAGGATATGTTCCCTTGATCACAGTGAAATAAAATTAGATATCAATAAAAAGAGATAACAGGCCAGGCTCGATGGCTCAGCCTGTAATTCCAGCACTTTGGGAGGCCGAAGCAAGTGAATTGCCTGAGCCCGTGGGTTTGAGACCAGACCAAAAAAAAAAAAAAAAAGCTCACTCACCAAAAAATTCAGTATCCACATCCTAATGATTTTATTCCCTTTGCCCTAATCAATGACCCAAATTTTCCAGCCCCTCACACTCCACAATTCCCTTAAAAATCCCAGCCCAAAGCTCCTTGGGGAGATGGTCTTTGAGACATGAGTCCACCATCTCCTCAGGTTGCTAACTCTGAATAAGCCTGTTTTTTTTTCACCAACCCTTGTCTCTGGAGCTTGGCTTTCAAGCAATAAGCAGCTGAACCCGAATTTAGTTGCATAAGGTTAAAGAATCATATGAAAATTTTTATTATAAAGATGAATTTCACTGATAATATTGTCATACTTTTGCTTGCCACAACCTGTTAAAAAATCTTCCACCATTATGTTTTAAGTTTTAATCTGCATGAGGTCTGTGTAAAAGTGGTTGAGAGAGGATAAAGTGACATATGTTCCAGCAAGGACGACTTTTATTGAAAATGTATCTTGGCCGGGCTCGGTGGCTCAGCCTGTAATCTCACGCCTTTGGGAGGCTGAGGTGAGTGGATTGCCTGAGCCTGCGGGTTCGAGACCTGCCTGGGCGGCGAGACCTCATCTCTACAATAAATCAAAAAATCAGCCGGGCGTGGTAGCGCGTGCCTGTAATTCCAGCTACTTGGAAGGCTGAGGGGGAAGGATCGCCGGAGGGCGACAGAGTGAGACTCCAACTCAAAAAAAAAAAAAAAAAGGAAAAAGAAAATGTATCTTGATCTAGTGTCAAAGATACACAAATCCAGGCACTAGTTTAAAGTAATAAGAACTGATTTTAATCAGTAATATACAATTGTATGCTTTGCTAGACTCTGGTGTGGCCATGTGCTCTCTGAGCTATGGCTGTCACTATGCTTCCTGGCTTTGGTCCCCTCCCCCACCTTGGGGAGGTGAATCTTCTTTTTCTCTCTCTAATTTATTTTATTTTTTTGAGTTGGAGTCTCACTCTGTTGCCCAGACTGGAGTGCAGTGGCCACTCCCGGCCACCGCAGCCTCGACCTGCTGGGCTCCGGTGATCCTTCCGCCTCAGCCTTCCGAGTAGCCAGAATTACAGGCATGCTCTACCATGCCCGGCTAATTTTTTTTTATTGTAGAGATGAGGTCTCGCTGCCCAGGCGGGTCTCGAAACCACGGGCTCAGGCAATCCACTCACCTCAGCCTCCCAAAGGTGCGGGATTATAGGCTGAGCCACCGAGCCCGGCTTCGAATTTATTTTTAAATAAACTATATTTTATAACCTAAAATAATAATAATAATATACAGTTGTAATAGGGAAGAGTGTACATCTTAAACTGAACTCAACTTCGATTTGTACAGAGGTGACAGGCATTTTAAAGAAATAATGAGGATTAAGGAAGGGAAACACGGGGGCTTGAGCAGATGCAGGGAAGTGCACATTTACAAAAAGCAGAAAGGGAAGTTGGTCCATGTAAAACTTACCTGGACTTGCTAATTGGACCTTATCCAAGTTAGGCTCCTACCCTCCCATAGAGACTAGGAGACAAGGGCCCTCTATGCTCAGGTGATGACAGAAACAAACAGTGGATTTCGTTGGTAGCTGTGAGTTTTCCCAAGCAGAAACTTAGGAGGCCGGATGCAGCACTTAGTTAATAGAAACGATGTTAGCATTTGTTCAAGTCTTTTAATGGGCATGGTAGAAAGTCAGAAGGGGGGGGAGGTAGGGAGCAAAATCATTTGTGCTGAGGATATACAATTTTATAGCCCAAGGTTGAGGCCTAGTCAAAAAGAAGGCTCAGAGGAGCCTGGTTAGAGTTTGGTCAAGGAGCATATCCCTATCATTAGCAGAAGCAGTTTCTTGCTGGTTCAACATGAATTTGACAATCTTTTATAGGATATTTTTTACCTCAGTCAAATTTCCCTATGTCTTGTGAAATACTGAGTCTGCTAGATCGTGGTATGCTGAAATATGTTCAATGAATACTTTGGGGGGTTGGTCTTGATTTGTAGTGTTGGTTTCCATGGTGTATTTACTTCATTATGGCTAATTTCAATATCCCAACCAGATGCATCTGAACACAGATTTGAGAAGATATGTGCCTAACTGTATCTCACAAGCTTGTATGAGCTGGCTCTAACACACCACTGCTGACAGATATTAATGGGAATTTTGTGCAGGAAGCAGTTATAGTTTTTAAAAAGTTGGGAAATACTAGCTGAATTAAATATACATAGAAATTCTTACATTTCAAATGCCAGGCCGGGCATGGTGGTTCAGCCTGTAATCCCAGCACTTTGGGAGGCTGAGGTGAGAGGATTGCCTGAGCCCAGGGGTTCGAGACCAGCCTGGGCAACTTGGTGAGACCTCGTCTCTACAATAAATCACAATAACTAACCAGGCATGGTGGCATGCGTCTATAGTTTCAGCTACTTGGAAGGCTGAGGCAGAAGGATTGCCTAAGCCCGGCAGGTCAAGGTTGCAGTGGTCATGAGCATGCTACTGCACTCCAGCCTGGACGACAAAAGTGAGACTCCAACTCGAAAAAATAAAATAAAATAAAATAATAAAATAAAATGCCAAATTGCAATTTTGAGCTCCTTTTAGGTTTTGTTTTCCTTTTAATTGACAAATAATAATTGCATATATGTACGGGGTACAATAAGATACCTTAATAAATGTACACACTGTGGAGTGATCAAATCAGGCTAATTAACAGAGACATCACTTTAAAGTATTTATCACTCCTTTAAGCGAAAACATTTAAAAACTCTCTCTTTTAGCTATTTTTAAATATACATTAACATACAACACATTATTATTAACTATAGTCACCATGCAGTGTAACTAAATTTTTTCTATCTGTTTAGCTGAAACTTTGTACCTTTTTAGTCTGAGATGTTTCTTATACATTTACTTGACTATTAAACTGTTTTTTTTGAGTTAGAGTTTCACTCCATTGCCCAGGCTGGAGTGCAGTGGCATACTCACGGCCACCCCAGTTTCGACCTGCTGGCCTCAGGAGATCCTTCCGCCTCAACCTTCCAAGTAGCTGAAACTACAGCCACGCACTACCACACCTGGCTAGTTTTTTATTTAGTATAGAGATGAGGTCTTGCCAAGTTGCCCGGGCTGGTCTCAAACCTGCAGGCTCAGGCAAGCCACTCGCCTCAGCCTCCCAAAATGCTGGAATTACAGGCCGAGCCACTGAACCCAGCCTAAACATTTTAACTAAAGTCCCTACTAACATCTTGTAGGACACTTGTGTTTGAGGGATCAAAGATTAGAAAAATCTTAGTCAATGTTTTAGTTGTGCTTTTTAACACAAAACTTGATATTCATCTAAATAAGTCAATAATACAAAGAAATTTTTATTATTTATTTATTTTTGAGTTGAGGTCTCACATTGTCACTCAGGCTAGAGTGTAGTTGCACGACCATAGCTCACTGGGGCTTTGACCTCTTTTTTTTTTTTTTTTTTTTTTTGAGTTGGAGTCCCACTCTTGTCACCCAGGCTGGAGTGCAGTGGCATGCTCACAGCCACGACAGCCTCAACCTGCTGGGCTCAGGTGATTCTTCCACCTCAGACTTCCAGCTTCCACCTCTTAAGCTCAGGTAATCCTTCTACCTTAGCCTTCTGAGTAGTGGCACTACAGGTGTATGAAACCATACCTGGCTAATATTTCTATTTTTATTTTTATTTTATTTTTTTGAGTCAGAGTGTCACTCTGTCGCCCAGACTGGAGTGCAGTGGCACGCTCACGGCCACCACAACCTTGACCTGCTGGGCTCGGGCGATCCTTCTGCCTCAGCCTTCCAAGTAGCTGGAACTACAGGCGCGCACTGCCACGCCTGGTTAATTTTTTGATTTATTGTAGAGATGAGGTCTCGTCAAGTTGCCCAGGCCGGTCTTGAACTCCTGAGCTCAGGCAATCCCCTCACGTCGACCTCCCAAAGTGCTGGGATTACAGACTTGAGCCACCACGCCCGGCCTTATTTTCATTTTTTGTAGAAAATGTTCAGTTGTTAAAAAGTGTAGAGATGATTTCTCACTATGTTGTCTAGTCTGGACTCAAACTCCTGGTCTCAAACAATCCTCCCACCTCGGCCTCCCAAAATACTGACATTATAGGCATAAACCACCACGCCCAGCCTACAAAGGACTTTTTAAAAGTTAATTCTCCCTTTTGATTCTACCTTCCTGAGTTAATGTTAAGAGTTTTAGAAAAACACATTGCTCTGCAACTTTACAAATATATTCATCTTATCGTAAAATAAAACACAGAATCAGCAAACCACACAGAACAAATGTATGACTTAGTACAGGGGTTCACAAACTTTAGTGTGCATCTAATCACTTGGAGGGCTTGTTAAAAGGCAAACTGCTGGGCACCATCTTGAGAGTTTCTGACTCAGAAGCCTGAGGTGGGGTTTGAAGATGTGCGTTTCTAGCAATTTCTCAAGAAATGCTGATGTTGTTTATCTGATCCCATGCTTAGAGAATCTTTAGTTTAGTGAATTATTGTAAGATATACATCCTTGTAACTTCAATGCAGGTGAATGACTAGAACTTTCCAGCCATCCTGGAAGACCCTCCACATGGCCTATTTCAATAAGAGCACCTCTATCCCTTCCAAAGTAATCAGTATCCTGACTACTATAGTAATCACTTTATTTTTAAAAATTTTTATTGCCGGGCTCAGTGGCTCAGCCCGTAATCCCAGCACTTTGGGAGGTTGAGGTGAGAGGATTGCCTGGGCCCGCAGTTTCAAGACAAGCCTGGGCAACTTGGTGAGACCTCGTCTCTACAATAAATTACAAAAACTAGCCAGATGTGGTGGCATGTGTCTGTAGTTCCAGCTACTTGGAAGGCTGAGGTGGAAGGATCGCCCAAGTTCAGCAGGTGGAGGCTGCGGTGGCCGTGAGCGTGCTGCTGCACTCCAGGCTGAGTGACAAGACTGAGACTCCAATTCAAAAAAAAAAAAATTTTATCACCCAATGTGAACTCCTAGACACTAAAGATTAACCATGCCTATTTCTTTCTCAATTTAATATGCCTCTTCAGTTATTAAAAAGTGTTTGTTAAAGAATCCTGGACATGAAGTCCTCAAAAGCAAATGCAACAAAAGTTAAGATTGACAGGTGAGACTTTATCAAACTGAAAAGTTTTTGCACAGCAAAAGAAACCAAGAGAGTAAAGAGACAATTCACAGAATGGGAAAAAAATATTTGCAAGCTATGCATCTGACAAAGGTCTAACATCCAGGATCTACAAGAAACTCAAACGAATTGAAAGGAAAAAATACAAATGGCCCCATTAAAAAGTGGACAGTCACTTCTCAAAGCACAACATACAAGCAGCCAACAAACATGTGAAAAAATGCTCAGCCTCACTAATCATCAGAGAAACGCAAATCAAAACTACAATGAGGCCGGGCACAGTGGCTCATGCCTATAATCCCAGAACTTTGGGAGGCTGAGGTGAGAGGACCGATTGAGCCCACAGGTTCGAGACCAGCCTGGGCAACTTGGTGAGCCCTCATCTATACAATAAATAAAATTTTTTTAAAAATTAGCTGGGCATGGTGGCACATGCCTGTAGTTCCAGCTACTTGGAAGGCTGAGACGGAAGGATCTCCTGAGCCCAACAGGTTGAGGCTGCAGTGGCTGTGAGCATGCCACTGCACTCCAGCCTGGGAGACAGAGTGAGACTACAACTAAAAACAAAAAACAAAAAAACTACAATGAAATGCCACCTAATACCGGTAAGGATGGCTTTCATTATAAAACCAACCAACCAACCAAACAAACAACAACAACAACAAAAAACAACAACAACAAAAAACAAGAGGTGCTGGTGCAGCTGTGGAGAAAAGGGAACACTTCTACATGTTGTTGGTGGGAATGTAAGCTAGTTCAACCTGAGTGGAGAGCAGTGTGGATATTTCTCAATGAACTAAAAACTGAGCTTCCATAGATCCAGAAATCCTTCTTCTGGGAATATATTCAGAGGAACATAAATCACCCTACCAAAAAGACACCTGCACATGTAAGTTTACTGGAGCACTATTCACAATAGCAAAAACATGTAACCAACCCAGATGCCCATCAAAAGTAAACTGGATAAAGAAACTGTGCTACATATACATGATGCAATATCATGCAGTCATAAGGAAGAACAAAATTGGCTGGGCTCGGTGGTTCAGCCTGTAATCCCAGCACTCTGGAAGACCGAGATGAGCGGATTGCCTGAGCCTGCAGGTTCGAAATCAGCCTGGGCACCTTGATGAGACCTCGTCTCTACAATAAATCAAAAATTAGCCAGGTGTGGTAGTGCACACCTGTAGTTCCGTCTACTTGGAAGTCTGAGGTGGAAGGATAGCCTGAGCCCAGCAGGTCGAGGCTGCAGTGGCCACGAGTGTGCCACTGCACTCCAGCCTGGGTGACAGTGAGACTCTAACTCAAAAAAAAAAAAAAAAGAACAAAATTATGGCCTTTGCAGCAACATGATGCAGCTGGAGACCATTATACTAAGAAAGCTATCACAGAAACAAATAACTAAATACCACATGCTCTCACTCATAAGTGGGCCCTGATTACTGGTCACACAAGGGTGGGATTTGCAGACTCTGGCCACTGCTAGGGGAGGGAGGGGTACACATGGCAACACACTGGCTACCTGGTTCACTATCAGGGGAAGAGAAGGTCAGCTAGAAGCTCAAACTTCACCTGCATGCAACTTACTTATGTGGCAAATCCCCACTTCTCTAAAATTAAGAAAATAAAAATAAAAAACAGCCTGAGCAACAAAGTGAGATCTTGTCTCTACAGTAATTCAAAAAATTAGCCAGGTGTGGTGGTGCACACCTGTAGCCACAGCTACTTGGGGAGGGGGTGGCGGGAGGGTTGAAGTGAAAGGATCACCTGAGTTCAGGAGGTCGAGGCCAGTGAGCTGTTTGTGTGCCACTGCACTCCCACCCGGACATCAGAGTGAGACTCTGACTCAAAAACAAAACAAAACAAAAACAGCCTGGTCATCTGACCAAAAAAGGTTCTTTTGTTTTCATACTCTTGCTATAGTTTAATACATTCCTTTACTCTCCATATTTCTTTCAAATTGGCATCCGGATCTAGAGGCTTGATCAGATTAATATCCAACAATTTAGCAAGAATAGAAGTGGTTTTGAGTTTCTTCAGTAGAAGGCACCTAAGGTCTGGTTTTGGCTATATTTTTAAATCAGTTTTCTCAAGGTATAATTTACATTATATACAGTCCACCAATTTTAAATGTGATATTTAATGAGTTTTGATACAAATATAGAGTCAAAACCCGTAACCACAAAAATGATACAGAATAGATTCATCACCCCAAAAAGCTCCCCTATGTCTCTTTGCAGTCAAACCCCTCTGCCATTCACCACCTCCTGAAAGCCACTGATCTGCTTTGTCATTATAGTTTTGTCTTTTCTAGAACTTTAAATAAATGCATTCATACAGGAAGAAACATTTGCATAAGAAGCTAGAAAAATGATGATACAATAAACCCAAATAGAAGAAAGGAGGGAAATAAGATAAGGGCAGAAATCAGTAGGGAAAAAAAAAAAAGGTAAGATGCTGAAACAATAGGCGTGATTAGCAAAGGTAAAACCTGATCCTTTGAGAAGATTAAATAGTTAAGCACAGCTCTTATAAGTCTGGTTCAAGTCAAAAACTTGGACAATAAAAATACAATTCCTGTTCTGGGCTTGGTAGCCCAGCCTGTAATCCCGCGCCTTTGGGAGGCTGAGGTGAGTGGATTGCCTGAGCCCGCGGGTTCGAGACCCGCCTGGGCAGCGAGACCTCATCTCTACAACAAATCAAAAAATCAGCCGGGCGTGGTAGCGTGCGCCTGTAGTTCCAGCTCCTTGGAAGGCTGAGGCGGAAGGATCGCCAGAGCCCCGCAGGTCGAGGCTGCGGTGGCCGGGAGCGGCCACTGCACTCCAGTCTGGGCGACAGTGAGACTTCAACTCAAAAAAATAATAATAATAAAAATAAAAATAAAATTCCTAATGGAAATGGCAAATTGTCTACAAATATGTGAGATGAAAAATACTAAAAGGAGCCAGGCGCAGTGTCTCACACCTGTAATCCCAGCACTTTGGGAGGTGGGGTTCAAGACCAGCCTAGCTAACTTGGCAAGACCTTGTCTCTACAATAAATCAAAAAATTAGCCATGGCACGTATCTGTAGTTCCAGCTACTTGGAAGACTGAGGCAGAGGGATTACCTGAGCCCAGAAGGTCGAGGCTGAGGTGGCCGTGAGCATGCCACTGCACTCCAGCCTGGGTGACAGAGTGAGACTCCAACTCAAAAAATAAAAAAGATAAAATAAATAATTAAAATGATATTTAGAACAGCCATCTGCCAAAACACTTGAAAAATTTTATGAATGAGATCATAATATAATTTTTAATTTTTATTTGTCATAATTTATTTATTTATTATAGCGTTGTGGGGTACAAGTGAGGATTTACTACATAAGTAGGTTGCATGTAGGTGACGTCTGGGCTTCTAGGTGGCCTTCACTCCCTTTGGTGGTGGACCAGATACCCTTTATGTTGTCAACAGCTGCTGATTCCACCCTTGTGCTAATGTGACTAGTGTTCAGGACCCACTTATGAGTGAGACTATGCGTTATCCAGTTCTTTGTTTCTGTGATAGTTCACTTAGTATGATGGTCTCTAAGTTGGTGTGAAAGTCATGATTTTCTTCTTTTTTATGGCTGCGTAATATTCCATCATGTATATGTACCACATTTTTTTAGAGGACATACAAGCAGACAACAGACACATGAAAAAATGCTCAGCCTCACTAATCATTAGAGAAATGTAAATCAGGCTGGTCTTGGTGGCTCAGCCTGTAATCCCAGCACTTTGGGAGGCCGAGGCAAGTGGACTGTCTGAGCCCGTGGGTTTGAGACCCACCTGGGCAACCTAGTAAGACCTCATCTCTACAATAAATAAAAAAATGAGCTGGGTGCGGTGGCGAGCGCCTGTAGTTCCAGCTACTTGGAAGGTTGAGGCGGAAGGATCGCTGGAGCCCAGCAGTTCGGTGCTAGGGTGGCAATGAGTATGCCACTGCACTCCAGCCTGAGTGACGGAGTGAGACCCAAACTCAAAAAAAAAAAAAGAAAGAAAGAAAGAAATGCAAATCAAAACTACCATGTGATACCATCTAACTCTGGTAAGGATGGTTATCATTAATAAGTGAAAAAACAAGGCCGGGCGCAGTGGGGCAAGCCTGTAATCCCAACACTTTGGGAGGCCGAGGCTAGAGGATTGCCTGAACCCAGGGGTTCGAGAACACCCTTAGCAACTTGGTCAGACCTCATCTCCCTACAATAAATCAAAAAATTAGCTGGGTGTGGTAGTGCACGCCTGTAGTTCCAGCTACTTGTAAGGCTGAGGCAGAGATGGCCTGAGTCCAGTCGGTTGATGCTGGGGTGGCCGTGAACATGCCACTGCACTCCAGCCTGGGCACTGGAGTGAGACTCCAACTCAAAAACAGCCAAACAAACAAAAACAACAACAGGTGGTTGCGGAGAAAAAGAAATGCTTTTACATTGTTGGTGGGAATGTAAGCTACTTCAACCCCTATGGAAAGCAGTGTGGCAATTTCTAAAAGAACTACAAATTAGCCTTCCATACAATCCAGCAATCATTCTGGGAATATACCCAGAGGAACATAAACCGCTCTACCAAAAAGACACCTGCACAGGCATATTTACTGCCACACTATTCACAATAGCAAAAACATGGAACCAACTGTGCTTCCCATTGAAAGTGGACTGGATAACAATATTTTAAATGCTAAATTGGCAAAAAAGAAGTAAAAATCTTACATAGACAAAAAACAATAAGTAAATGATATTGTAATAACAAATTTCTCCCTCTATACTTTAACCCAGGATTTCTCTAACATCAGTTTGTTTGACATGTTAGACTAGGTAATTCTTTGTGGGGGGTTATCTTGTACTTTGTAGAATGCTAACCAGCATTCCTGGCCTCACCCACTAGATGCCAGTAGCAATGTCATCCACAGTTGTGACAACAAGCCATTGCCAAATATTCCTTGGGAGACAAAACTGCCTACCTTCCCTGTTGGGAACCACTGCTTTAAGCCAAAGGCCAAGTCCTAGAGAGGTTACAGGTAAGTTCCACCAAAAATTTTTTTTTTTTTGAGTCAGAGTCTCACTCTGTCACCCAGATTGTAGTACAGTGGCACGCTCATGGTCACTGCAGCCTCGACCTGCTGGGCTCAGGTGATCCTTCTGCCCCAGCCTTCCAAGGAGCTGGACACAGGCATATGCCACCACACCCGGCTAATTTTTTTTATTTATTGTAGATACGAGGTTTCGCCATGTTACTCAGGCTGGTCATGTAGATACGAGGTCTCGCCATGTTACTCAGGTTCAGTCCTGGGCTCAGGCAATCCTCTTATCTCTGCCTCCCAAAGTGCTCGGATTATAGGCATGAGCCACCGCTCCCGGCCAACCACCAATTTTTTTAAAAAACAAGTAACTCATTCTTATACAAGTTTTTACGGGTGACGAAAAATGAGATAATCTCTGACATTTATGGGGATAGTATAATCTTGAAACAAAAATTGGCTAAGAATGATTTGTATCCTTTATTAAAAAAATAGTAAAGGTAAGCAAATGTTTTCCTGAGTTTTGTGGTTCATTCTAGCAAATTATCAAACCTGAGGAGCGGGTCATGGTAACCTCCAGCTGGTTAGTCAGAAGTACAGGAAGCCCAACTTGCTATTTGCATCTGAAATGAGTAATCTCAAGACTTAAGTTTGCAGAAGGAAAATGGCATCCTACCAATTAAATATGATGAGTTTGAACAATCTTGTACTCTGCTTACGTTTTGTTTAGGCTATTTAAGTGAAAGCTAATAACCAGGTAGACGATAAGCTGATAAATAGAGAGACAGACAGTCCTAAAAAGTTGCACCATAGCTAATCTTAAAGAGCAGTTCATCCAGAAGTTTCTTATTTTTTATTTGGGAATATATTGACTGCTTTTGTGGTTAAATGGTTTCATTTATCGAATTTTATTTTTCTTCAGCTCATATTTACATCTATTTGCTCTCTCAAGCACGAGGTTCTGATGAGAAGAAAGAAGCAGCATAGGTGGTCACTCAGTAGCAGACAGAATCAGTTGATTCTTTAATTCACAAACTTCAATCAGTGAAAGCTAATACTTGGAGACCCAGATAAATAGCAGTGGAAACTGCATTGCAGGAATTCTAAAAATAAAATTTTCAAGATGTTTCTTTAAAGTGGTAGTCATGACAAAACAGCACACCTAAGACACCAAACCCAGAGCAAAGCAAATATTTCCCTGCCACGTAACAAATGCATCATCTGACATTTGGGGCTTGATGAAGGCTCCAATGCTCTTTATGCAGGTTAGTGTTTTAAAACTACAAAAGAAAAAAAAATTCTATCTTCCTTTCTTCTTAAATTTCTTTTTAGTTTAAAAGCAGGTGACCATATGGAGAAGGCCTATTTTTAAAGCTGCAAGTCTTTTAGTCTAAGGGCTTATTAAAAACAGGAACCAATCTTGGAAAAAACATTCAGGCACTGGACATATGTCATGTATTAACATTCAACTCACTAAGAAAATATCAGCTTTTCTTTGGCATAGATTTGATGTAAAAAAAAAATTCCGAAGACTCAATAACCTGAACAAATTCATAAATAGATTAAAGAAAGCGAAAATAATATTCCCTCAATGTCTTATTAGCTACCTTACCACAAAATAACTTCTAAAAATTAAGTCTTTTCCCTTTGTAAACAATAGTTCAGATGCACATTAATCCCCACAGGAAGCTGTTAAACAGGCGAGTTCCATGAGGCCTGCTAATAAAAGGTATCTTTCAGTATTTTAACTACATGTCACTGTGAAAGGGAGCAGAGCTACAGTGCATCTAGGAATAATCATGGTCATAAAGCTAACATTCCCTGAGCATTAACCTTGGGCAAGGTACTCTATTCTGCTAAATGCTTTATTTGAACCTATGGTGGGTGCTCAGGAAATATTTATTTAATTGTGTAAATATCATATGTAAGCATTTTTACCACCTGGAGACATATTTCTAATTGCTATAATAATATATTAATATAGATATTGCTACAAATATTTCCCAGATCAGTCCAGTGATATTCAGAGATATGAAGACACTTGTCCAAGGTCAAGTGCCTTGTATCGTTGATATACAAAGAAAAGTATATACTTCGTGTATACAATCTGATGAGTTTGCACATGTACCAACACTCATGAAACCATCACCACAACCAATGTAATGGACATATTGACATCTTTCAAAGTTTCCTTGTGTACCTTTTTTTTGTGCAGTAAGAATACTTAACATGGAATCTACCCAATCAACAAATTTTGAAGTGTGCAATACCATATTATTAAATATAGGCACTGAGTTGTTTGGCAGATCTCTATAATTTATTCATCTAGAACATTGAAATATTATACTCATGGAACAATGGCATAATAAAAAAATATATATTTTGAAGCCAGGCATGAGGCTCACTCCTGGAATTCCAGCACTTTGGAAGGCTGAGGCGGGAGAATTGTCTGAGTCCAGGAGTTCAAGACAAGCCTGGGCAACGTTGTGGGGCTTCATCTCTACAAACAAAATACAAAAGGCTGGATGAGGTGGCTCAGCCTGTAATCCTAGCTCTTTGGGAGGCCAAGGCGAGAGGATTACCTGAGCCCGGAAGTTTGAGATCAGCCTGGGCAACTTGGTGAGACCTCATCTCTACAATAAATCACAGAAAGTAGCCAGGCATGGTGGTATACGTCTGTAGTTCCAGCTACTTGGAAGGCTGGGGTGGAAGGATCACCTAAGCGCAGCAGGTCAAGGCTGCGGTGGCCACGAGCATTCACTGCACTCCAGACTGGGTGACAAGAGTGAGACTCCAACTCAAAAAAAAAAAAAAAAACAACCCAAAGCATTAGTCAGGCGTTATGATGCACTCCTGTAGTCCCAGCTACAAGGGGGGTTGATTTGGGAGGATCACTTGAGCCCAGGAGGTCAACGCTGTAGAGAACTGGGATTGTACCACTATACTCCAGCCTGAGTGACAGAGTGAGACCTTGTCACCAAAAAAAAGAAAGAAATATATATTTTTGTCTCTGCCCTTGGTTCCTGACACAGAGCTCCTAAAACCCTTGTAATTTCCTTAGTAATAAGCATACTAGGAGTATCTTTTGTTCTAATATTTGGTCTTTGATCCTAGTTCCTTTTTTAAAAAAATTATTTTCTTTTTTCATGTTCTTTTAGAGATGCGGGATACAATTCGGGATTAGGTATAAAAGTGGACATCATGCAGGTAAAGTTTGGGCCTCCCTTTGGTCCCCACTTTGCATGGTTTAAAGTGGTACCCTTATTGATGCTATTCGCCATCCCCTACCTCCTCCCACCCCCACGTCCTGGCAGTATCCTGCTACTGCCAATCCCTTTCTTAAAGTATTTTGGTAAATGTTGAGGGTCCGCTTATGAGTGAGAACATGTGGTACTCTGTTCTTTTTTCCTGTGATAGATCATTAAGTATGACAGACTCTAAATGCATCCAAGTTGCTGCAAAGTCCACATGGTTGTCCTCCTTTATGGCTGTATGATATTCCGTCATGTATATGTACCACATTTTTGTATCCAGTCCAGTTTTGATGGGCAGCACGGTTGGTCTCATGTTTTTGCTATTGTGAATAGTGCTGCAATAAACATGCGTGTGCAGGTATCTTTCTTGTAGAATGATTTCAGTTTCTCTGGGTATATTCCCAGTGGGGGGATTGCTGGGTCATATGGGAGAACAAATTCTAGTTCTTGTAGGAATCACCACACTGTTTTCCGTAGAGATTGAACTAGTTTGCATTCCCACCAGCACTGTAGAAGCATTCCCTTTTCTCCACAACCTCGCCAGAATTTGTTGTTGTTTTTATTAATGATGGCCATTTTTACTGGGATTAGGTGGTATCTCAGGGTGGTTTTGATTTGCATTTCTCTGATGATTAGTGCGGCTAATCATATGTCTGTTAGCTGCCTGTATTTGATTCTAGTTCCTGATATGGAGTTTCGAATCTCTTGGATTGCCTGTTGATATAAGCATCTTTTGTTCTAATGAGGCAATTCTTCGTGGCCTCCTGGATGGGGACTGGCTACCAGAAAAACGAAGTCATGACTAGAACCTGGAACTTTCAGCCCCATCTCCTATTCTCCAGGGAGGGGAAATTATGGGAGAGTTAAAAAATGATCATGCCTATATAATGAAGTTTGCATAAAAATCCCTAAAATATGGAGTTTGGAGCTTCCAGGTTTGTGTACACATAGAGGTACTGGGAAGGTAGTGTGCCTGAAGAGAGCATGGTAGCTTTGCATCAATCCTCCATACCTTGTCCTGCCTATCTCTTCCTTTAGGCTATTCCTGACTTGTGTCTTTTATAACCAGCTAGTAAATGTTTTCCTTAGTTTTGTAAGCCATTCTAGCAGTTTATCAAATCCAAGGAGGGGGGTCTTAGGAATCCCCAATTTATAGCTTATCAGTCAAAATTATGGGAGGCCCAGACTTGGCTTTGGCATTTGAAATGGGGGGCAATCTCATAGAACTGAGCCCTTAACCTACGGGGTCTGTACTGACTCTGACAGTGTCAGAATTGAGTGGGACACCCAGTTGGCACCAGTTGGGAAGTAGTGAATTGGCTGGTATGGGAAAAATCCCCACAAGTGGTAGCAAAGAGTGGTAGAGTGGAGAAAATAGTGAGTATTTTCTTTTAAAATGGAAATTCCCCACTTCCCCGTCCCCAGCCCCTAGTTATTGTGCTCTCTGCTTTCATGAGTTTGACTATTAGAGATACTATATGCAAGTGAGATCATGAAGTATTTGTCCTTCTGTCCATTACACTAAGTGTTTATTTCACTTAGCATAATGTCTTCTAGGTTCATCCATGTTGTCCCAAATGGCAGGATTTACTGTACTTCTTTTGAAAGACTGAATACTATCCCATTGGGTTACATATCATATTTTCTTTATTCATTCATCTATCGATGAATATTTGAGTTGTTTCCAATTATCTATTTAAACTGCCCCGAAACTCCATTAGGTTAGGATTATTTTCCCCATTCTATACAAAATAACTGAGTTTAGGGATATTAAGAATTTGCTTAGTCACCTAGATATCAAATGAGAGCGCTAAGATATAAATTATACATATCTGAGGCTAAGGACCATGTTGGTAAGTGCTAGACTACAGCAGGAGTTAGTAAATTAGGCAATTGTCTACATGCACACATACTTACTTTCCTAAATTCCTTTTCAATACTGTCCATAACACTGGGTATCCCTTATATCTTTTCTGAAATTCCTACAATTTCTAGCTCATTCAAACAAATGAGGATGCATTATTTAGAAAATACTCCAGTTTAAATGCTTAAGTATTACCTGGGATAACACATCATCCAAGCTCCACCATCAGATTGACAAGTTTTCACATTGGAAAAGAAGGAAAAATATATATAAGGTGTGCATTTGGGGGTGCAACATAGATCAAAAAAGATTAAATATGAAGAATACCATTTAGAATGCTACTGTTAAAAGAACTGGTGACAGTCTAAGTGGGTGCAATTGGAAGAGAAAGAATGCATAGGAGAATAATTACAAAAAGTATGTGAAAAGTGTCATTTATAATGTAATTGTTATATAAATGTTATCGGACTTCTCCACATGCTAAATTGAGATATGCATAATGGCTGAAACAAAAAAATCAAGTGTTTTTCCATTTTTTTAAAAAAAAAAGGAATTTAGGGGTCGGTCGCTGTAATCCCAACAATTTAGTAGGCTGAGGCCGGAGGATCACTTGAGGCCAGGAGTTTGGAATCAGTCTAGGCAACACAGCAAGACCTCATCTCAGCCAAAACCCAAAACCCAAAACTAAAAACCAACCAAACAAACAAACAAAAAACCCGCCAAGCGTGGTGGCATGTGCCTGCTACTCCAGAGGCTGAGGAGGGAGGAACATTTGAACCCAGGAGTTGGAGGTTACAGTGAACTAGGATCTCACCACTGCACACCAGCCTGGGTGAAAGAGCGAGACTCTCTCTCTCTTTAAAAAAAAAATGTATTTTTTTTGTGTGCTACCTATGAGGCTAAATAAATAAAATCAGGTGTGACCTTATTATGAAGTTATTTATACCATTTATCTTAAAGATGGCCTCCACTGGGAGAAAAAAAAAGATTGAATTTATAATATTTTTATCTATTGCCTTTGGTGTGCATAAGTCACACATTTCGATATAGAGTGTATGCATATTGATTGTAGCTTGACCTTAACAATTTATCATTTAGTCTCTTACCATCACCCTTCGTGATAGATGTTACAGCTAAGGGTCTAGCAGCAATTTCATTATAGACCCCACTTTGCAAGGTTTCATAAATAAGCTGTCAAAATCTACTGCAGGCTATGAGATGTTTTAGTTTGCATATCCATATTATCATTTTAGTTCCATATTGTGACTTCCATCCATCAAATATAGCATCATTTTTCATTTTCCAAGGCAGTTCTTATAGGAAACCATCTTAATGACCATCAAGTGAGGAGAAAATTTGCGAAGAGAGGGGAACAGTATTAAATCCCATTCCACACTACCAAAATAAATAAATAAACAAATAAATAAATTGAATGAATGAATAATGTATATTCTATTCTGTGACATACAATGCACAGTTGAGGTTTACAAATGCTTAAGAATTAATCCACAAGCATGTAAATTTACTATTTATTAATGGCCAAGCACAGTAAGTATATGATTAATGAATGAATGACAAGTAAGTTAAATGTTCTGTAAGATAATTTTAAGACTATGTCCATGGCCTCAATCAACTTGCTATCCAAGAGGGAGAGATACTCATATCCAAAACATTCTTATAATAATCCTGCTTTTCTCCTGTTCTGCTTGGATTCAAGTCTCTTTCCCTGTATTAAACATGTTTACATTTTAGCAAGTCCCTTTATTTCATTATATTTATCTACATAGATCTTTGTGTAGATAAAGATCTATGGATCTATGGATCTTTATCTACATAATGTTCATCAATAATATTTACCCTATCTATTTATAGGGTTCTTAAGAGAATTCAGTGAGATAATATGTATAGGAATCTCTGTGTGTACTGTAAAATAAAAAGACATATGTCCACACAAATGAAACGTGATACATTAGGGGTAGTAATAATAGTAAAAGTTAACTGTCTACTGAACTTATATGGTTAATATTATAAAGCTTCTATGGATAAGTAAATTGGGTTCCCACAAAATTCATGTCTACCCACAATCTCAGAATGTAATCTTATTTGGAAATAGGGTCTTTGCAGATGTAATTAATTAAGGCTCTTGAGATAAAATCATCCTGGATTTAAAGTGGGCCCTAAATCCAACGACTTTGAAAGGGAAAGGACAGGGATATTTGGACACAGTGACATAGAGAAGAAGCCCATGTAATAGAGGAAGCAGAGAACTGGAGTGATTCAACTCCAAGCCAAGGAATGTCAAGGATTGCCAGAAACCACTAGAAGCTGGAAGAGGCAAGGAAGGATTCCTCCCCAGAGTCTTTAAAAGGAATGTGGCCCCGCCTGTATCTTGATTTCAGACTTCTAGCCTCCAGAACTGTAAGAGAATAAATTTTTGTTTGTTTTTTTTAAGCCATTCAGTTGTGATAGTTTAATAGAGCAACTTTAGGAAACTAAATGGTAGATTTACTTGCTTTGGGAAAATATACATTCTTCAGTGGATAAAAACATATCCTGGGATGCCTAAGTTAATGGACCTTGTTGAATTATCTGAGAGCCAGGCCTAGGCTCTGCCTTCAAATGTAGAGACAGTGATATAGGTATCACCAGTCATTCCCAGTCCCTTACCACATAATATGGTTGATTGCTGAACTACATATACTTAGTACAAAGTACTATACATCTGCACTGAGTCCAGTGATTGGTAGAATGATAGACAACTATGGTGCCATGGAAAAAAGCCCTGTATTCTGAGTCAGAGACAGAAAAAAATATACTGCTTATTAAAAATGTGGCCTGTGGCTCACGCCTATAATCCCAGCACTTTGGGAGGCCAAGGTGAGAGGATCGTCTGAGCCCACAGGTTCGAGACCAGCCTGGGCAATGTGGTGAGACCCCCTCATCTCTACAATAAATCAAAAAATTAGCTGGGCGTGGTGGCATGTGCCTGTAGTTCCAGCTACTTGGAAGGCTGAGGCAGAAGTATCGCCTGAGGCCAGCACGTCGAGGTTGCAGTGGCCAGGAGTGTGCCACTGCCCTCCAGGCTGGGTGACAGAGTGAGACTCCTACTCAAAAAAACAAAACAAAACAAAAATTGAACTGACACTTTGGGAGGCTGAGGTGAGAGGATTAACTGAACCCAGAAGTTGGCGACCAGCCTGGGCAGCATGGCAAGCCCTCTCAGTTCTACAATAAACTAACAAACAAATAAATAAATAAGCTGGGCATGGTGGTATATACCTGTAGTCCCAGCTACTTAGAAGGCTGAGAAGGAAGAATCACCTGAGCTCAGGAGGTCCAGGCTATGGTAACCATAATTGTGCCACTGCACTCCAGCCTGAGTGACAGGGTGAGACTCTGGTTATTTAAAAAAAAAAAAATGTGAACTGAGAAGTCACATTATTTTGACCTTGTTTTCTTCATTTATAAAAAGAGTGTAGGCCTGGCACAGCGGCTCAAGTCTGTAATCCCAGCACTTTGGGAGGCTGAGGTGAGAGGACTGCCTGAGCCCAGGAGTTCAAGACCAGCCTGGGTCACTTGGTGATACCTCGTCTCTACAATAAATCAAAAAATTAGTCAGGCATGGTAGTGTGCGCCTGTAGTTCTGACTATTTGGAAGGCTGAGGTGGAAGGATCACCTGAGTCTAGCGGGTCGACTCTGGGGTGGCTGTGAACTTGAACACAGTTGTAAATCCTCCCCTTCACATTTCACATCTCCTGTTCTTCCATCTTTCACTCACCCCCATTTTTCACAGTAAGGATACTGAACACATCAATTCTGTGTGCGTGTGTGTGTGAGTGTGTGTGTGTTGGGGTCTCACTCTGTCACCCAGGCTAGAGTACGGTGGCATGATCATGGCTCACAGCAGTCTTGAGTTCCTGGGCTTAAGCAATCCTCCCATCTCAGCCTTCTGAGCAGTTGGGACTACAGGTACGCACCACTACACCTGGCTAATTTTTAAATTGTTTTTGTAGCCACAAGGTCTCACTATGTTGACCAGACTGGTCTCGAACTCTTGGGCTCAAGTGATCTGAACACATCATTTTTAAAAGGTTTGGGATTAATCAACTCAGTGACAATTATAAAAAACTAAGTTTTGCCAAAAAGCAATGAAACAAATATAACGTCTGAGGATGTGTATGGTTATTATTTGTAAAATATTTTAGTTTTTTGGGGGGGTGGTTGAAGTCTAACTCTGTCACTCAGGCTAGAGTGTAGTGGCATGCTCACGGCCACCACAATATTTTAAATTTTAGTACGGAAAATAAAAGACAACTGCTCCTCCACCCCACCACATTTTATGAACTATTCACCCAGAGTGGATTCTAATATTAATTTGAGGTGCCTACCATGTTTGCTACGTATGTGAAAAATACTATGCATGACTTGAGGCAAAAAAGGAATGCTTTCTGAATGAGAAAATGATCTGTTAATCTCTACTGAGTAGATACGTAGAAGAAGTAATTAAAGAACACTATAAGACAGCGGCTAGCCAGGTTCGGTGGCTCAGCCTGTAATCCCGCGCCTTTGGGAGGCTGAGGTGAGTGGATTGCCTGAGACC